>NC_138293.1:40687500-40917500 GCF_965601325.2 Salmo salar
GGAGACAGACACACACACACGCACACACATATGCACATGTGCATACACACACACACAGCCTGAGCTGCTTTGTTTTGGGAACAGAGGACATGTCCAAAGACTATCATCCATAGTCATATGTTGATGTTGATTTGACTAAGATTCCATATTATGTATGGCTGTTAACTATGTAGCTACTGGAGGGTGTGTTTAGTTACCAAAGAGTTCCAATCAAATTGGACAAATCTGGACCTTATTGAGGGTTCTATCGAGGTAACAGGAGGGGACTGCCCTGCTCTAGTGGCCAAACGCAAGGGTCAAACGTCACAATATAATTTGAGTGCCAATGACATTTACCCTTTTATGATAATCAGAGAGAGCAGGTGCAACTACTTCCCTTACCATGCCCCCTAGTGGGCGGCCAGTGCCATAGCAACCAACAAATCATTCTAGATCCTCCCATAGAGAACGAGCTCTATGGGGAGATGTGGTCATTCCATATCTCACAAGAATGGATTAATAGATCTTATCAATACTAACCAAAGCATACTGAAAATTAACTGTAAATAAACTATGGCTTTCGAGCTTTAGCTCTCTGTCCTCCCTCCCTCCCTCCCTTCCTCCCTCCCTCCCTCCCTCCCTCCCTCCCTCCCTCCCTCCCTCCCTCCCTCCCTCCCTCCCTCCCTCCCTCTCTTTCTTCTCTTTCTTTCTTTCTATAATATTGATGCGGGTAAAAAGTAGTACTATAGACACAAAGTTTCTCTTTCTTGTGACTATTGTGCTCTGTAGTGCTGGAAATACATGTAAAGAAGCACCTTGTTAATAAAACCTAAAAAATAATAATTAAAATAAAAAAAATCTACATGGAAGACTGATCATTCACAAATGAAACAACAGAACACAACAGAATGACTGTGCATATTTGTTAATACTTGTGTGATGAAGTAGATGGACTCCTAGCTGGACTTACCGAAGGACCTCTTTATGACCTCTGAACTTTTACCCCTGAACTGGACTGCCCCCTGCATTCCTCTCTGCTGAAAGCTCCAATGAGGGGGCACTGAATTGGGCGGAGGAAGGAATGACAATGTCACTTCCTCTTTAACCTCTTGTTTCCTGTTGGAGAGGTCTAGTGGGGGACATACTGTAAAAGGCAGGAATCAGGAAGACATATTTTTTCCAGGTTACCATGGAAACCGATGTGTACCTTTTCCTTCCACTTGTGTAGCATCTTCTAGCGGGCGATAATCATATTTAAGGTGTAGATGCAAACAGGGACTACGGGGGGTGTAGAGCACAGGAGGTTGGTGGTACCTTAATTGGGGAGGACAGGCTCGTGGAAATAGCTGGAGCAGAATTAGTAGAATGGTATGAAATACATCAAACACGTGGTTTCCATGTGTTTGATGCCATTCTTCCATCCGTTCCCGGCCATTATTATGAGCCGTCCTTCACTCAGCAGCCTCCTGTGATATAGATGGGTCTCACTTAGAGGCAGAGAAGAGACCTATAGGTGTCCAGGGAGAGATTTGTAGGTTTGTAGCGAGGATGTTCAAAGCATTATGTTCAAATCCAAAGTGAGGCTGAGACATGATAGAGACACAGTGTGGCTACCTCACAGAACAGAGTGGACTGTGACACAGCCACGGATACCAAAGATACTTCAGCTGCCGGTCTGATGCTAGACCCAGGACTCCATCCTAACACACACACATATACATATATGCACTCAAACACACACACACACACACACACACACACACACACACACACACACACACACACACACACACACACACACACACACACACACACACACACACACACATATACATATATGCACGCAAATACACAGACACACAGACACACACACACACACACACACACACACACACACACACACACACACACACACACACACACACACACACACACACACACACACACACACACACACACACACACACACACACACACACACACACACACACACACTGTAAATCATAAACCCGCACACAGAGCAGTTGCACTGTATATTGACCACAGGGAGGTGGTAGCTATGCAGACAGAGTTGAGTGCCTTTTTCCTTCAACCACGGGTTGGACTGCTCTGAACACACACATGCACAAACAGACATGCACAGAAGTACAAATGTGCACAGACACACACCTCATTAAACGCATGCCAAGGTGTAGGGGGCACATACAGGATGGAACGGTATACACAAGCTTAGAATCAACTCCCATTGGAATTCAAAAAGCACTTTGTTTTGTACATTTTATTACTCCTATTATTTATTAATTCTTACCTTAACCAAATGATCACATGGGTCATTGAATGAGACACATTTGACATATTTGACATGGGTGGTGTTGGTTTGATCAACAGAGAGCCTGTGTTTGTGCACGTGTTTGTGTGTGTGTGTGTGTGAGTGCCAGTGCGTGCAAGTGTGTATGTGTGCTTGCAGTCGGATGTTAATGTGCCCCAGGTATTGAGGTGTGTCTGTATTTTGTCACACACACACTCCTACCAGAGATATTTTTATGTAATTTATAGCGGGAGTGTGAGTGTGCCACGTGATGGGTCTGCACTTTCTGTGATTCAAAACCACACCCTCAGATATCTCTCTTTAACTGGCTAGCATTGGGGTAAATCAATGGCCAATCAGCTATCCCCAAAAACATACAGTGTTCCACCGCACTCCACTCTAACCCTCTTCACCTATCCCCTGTCCCGGCTCTAACCCTCTTCACATATCCCCTGTCCCGGCTCTAACCCTCTTCACATTCCCCTGTCCCGGCTCTAACCCTCTTCACCTATCCCCTGTCCCGGCTCTAACCCTCTTCACCTATCCCCTGTCCCGGCTCTAACCCTCTTCACCTATCCCCTGTCCCGGCTCTAACCCTCTTCACATATCCCCTGTCCCGGCTCTAACCCTCTTCACCTATACCCTGTCCCGGCTCTAACCCTCTTCACCTATCCCCTGTCCCGGCTCTAACCCTCTTCACCTATCCCCTGTCCCGGCTCTAACCCTCTTCACATATCCCCTGTCCCGGCTCTAACCCTCTTCACCTATCCCCTGTCCCGGCTAGCTTGACAACTAGGCAGGCATGTGTAGACATTTCATCCCAATATACCTCAAATCTTTAATATAAAGGTTACGTAGTGAAACAATAACAACGTTATTAGCAATGAGAGTCATGAGTCACTGCTAAAATAATTGTTTTTATTCATGGAGAATATGTACTAGAAGCCTTTTTACTGTTTGATACGTTTTGTTGATTTATTGATTTATTCCTCTGTATCCTGTGATGAGGGAGACTGACTGTAGCTAAAAGTAATGGGATGGGTAAAGAAGAATGTGGGAAAGATAGAAGGTAAAAGCTGACGAGTTGTGGAAAGAATCGGTGAAGTAATGTGGTAGGGCTGTAGGGCAGAGGGGAAAGGAGGTAAGCTGTGAGGGCGGTATGGTGTAAGAAGATAGGATTATGGGTAGAGGGGAAGTGTAGGGTGTAAGAGTTGTAGGGTCAAGAATAAGGGAGGTAGGGTGGGTTTAAGGCCATAGGGGAAGGATGGTGAAAGTGTTCTAGCGCATAAAGAATGGTGTGAGGGGAAGGGTGGTAGGTTGTAAGAAATCTAGGGTGGAGGTGTATAGGTAACTTCCAGTATGTAGGGTAACATCAGGGTATAGGACTAAAGAATGGAAAAAAATACAGGATAGTAAAAAAAAAAAAATGTTAATTTGAAAACCAACGATAACACATTGTGGACAAATAGTGTTCCTTTTTTTCTTTTCATATTTATTTTCTTAAAAACTACAGCTTTGTTAGCCAACTGCCTCCTGTGTGTGTTCAAGTGATCCCCATATTAAACAGAGAACCAACCCACCAGAGCACCTCTGTTGTCAGGGGCGACGCGAGCGATTCTTATATGCATGGATATTATATAGCTGTATAGAAACTGCAGGATGAAATGTACTCCCGGGTAAAGGAGAGGGCGAGAAAAGGAAAGAACGACTGGGGCTGGAAAAGAGAAGTTAAGAAAAGGGGTGATGCCATGTGATGCTTTCTTTCCTTTCAGATGTTATTTTGTTTGTGCTGGTTGTGTATGTGTTGTGTGTATGTACTGTATGTGTTGTCTCCTCCTCCCCGACTCTGTCTTTCTTCCTGGTCTGTTGTGTCTGTTGTTGTGTTTGTAACCCTGTCCTGATGTGTGCTAGTGAGGGATGATGGGGATCTTTTGGTCTTTTCTCTGTATTATTTCATGTGTATTCACTGCTTGTTTCATGTTGTTGAATTGAAGGCACCTGTGTGTATCTCTCAAACTAGCACTGTCCTGAAGTAGTGCCCTGGCTGCCTGACTGTTTTTGCATTCACCAAAGCTAAGATAAAAGTGTTGGCTAATGCAGAAACAGACTGGCACTCAGGCTACTGAAGTAGGCTCATGTATATAATGTAAGGCATCCATTTTTGCTCCGGAGTGCAGGAGAGTCCCAGCGCTCTCTCAGCCCTAGTACAAAATGTTCTCTCCCTCTTCCCTTACCTGCCAATCAATCAGAACCAAGTGTCATTGTGATGGTAGAAGACAATCAATTTCCAATAAAGAGGAGAGAAATGGAGAGAAAAGACGGAGAAAGGCAGGCAGAGAACTGCTGAACAGGATGGGTGGTTAAGAGGAGGAATGGCTCTCAGGGTGAAACAGCCATTGTGTGTGGCCCCTCCCCTTCTGCCTTCAACCTTTAGGATTGACCTCTGCTGCAGAGGTCAAGGTGCCAGGGACTCTCCCCAAGGATAATCTGACTGGTTAACTGGACGTTTAATCGAATATGTTTTTTTCAAATGCCCAAATACACACAAGACATATACACACCTACACACACACACACACACACACACATGCTCATGTACGACACACAGGCACACGCACTGACACATTGAATTGGACTGGACTGGATATGTGAAAGTAATAAGGTGCTGGGCTTACACGCTTACAGTGTGGAGTCTCCAGTGTGTTGCTCTCACATATCAAGCCCTGTAACAAACACATAGTACCCTTTAATTCATTGATTGGTTTATTGATTAGTTGATAGATTGGCCCTAGGGTTAGCCACCAATTTCTCAGAAATTGAGTTTCTCCAGGCTCAGAAGTACTTCTAGTCACATCGTATCTGTATTGTGACTAGATGTTGATTTTAAATGTTCATGTACTGGTTCCCTTTAGCACAGAATTCTTTGCAAACACCACAATGTTCCCATCTACCTATCTAGAACCATTCACTCAGGGTACTGTGACTCTAATGATATACCACAAGACTTATGAGAGCAGACACCCGCGCACACGCAGACACGTGCATGCACGCACGCACACACACACACACACACACACACACACACACACACACACACACAGGCTATTCTAGTATTTACCAATAGAGTCCATACACACACACTACCTGAGAGCCATTTTCCCATCTCTATTCCACAGTAGCATAGAGAGCCTGTGCAGTTACTCATGATTTTCGCCTGCTGAGACCCTTAAATGAGTAATGACTGTAACAGAAAATACCCGAAGTGAAAAACCAGTATGGGTAAAATGTGTGTTTTGAGTAATTAAATAAATAAACAAACAATTGGATGGTAGTCCTATCTTTGATTTTCATTTAAATGAGAGAGAAATTAAAACATGTTTTCGGTCAGTGCAACACATTCTAATTTATAGACAATGTGTAGAGTTTTCTGGCTTGTTTTGGCCTTTGATTCAAATGTAAACTAAAGTACACTACTGTTCAAAAGTTTGGGGTCACTTAAAAATGTCCTTGTTTTTGAAAGAAAAGCAAAAAAATGTGTGCATTAAAATGACATAAAATTGATCAGACATTGTTAATGTTGTAAATGACAATTGTAGCTGGAAACAGCAGATTTTTTTTATGGAATATCTACATAGGCGTTCAGAGGCCCATAATCCGCAAACATCACTCCTGTGTTCCAATGGCACGTTGTCTTAGCTAATCCAAGTTTATCATTTTAAAAGGCTAATTGATTGATCATTAGTAAACACTTTTGCAATTATGTTAGCAGAGCTGAAAACTGCTGATTAAAGAAGCAATAAAACTGGCCTTCTTTAGAATAGTTGAGTATCTGGAGCATGAGCATTTGTTGGTTTGATTACAGGCTCAAAATGGCCAGAAACAAAGACCTTTCTTCTGCAACTCGTCAGTCTATTCTTATTCTGAGAAATGTGAGAAATTGCCAAGAAACTGAAGATCTCATACATCGCTGTGTACTACTCTCGTCACAGAACAGCGCAAACTGGCTCTAACCAGAATAGAAAGAGGAGTGGGAGAACTCGGTGCACAACTGAGCAAGAGGACAAGTACATTAGAGTGTCCAGTTTGAGAAACAGACGCCTCACAAGTCCTCAATTGGCAGCTTCATTAAGTAGTATCCGCAAAACACCAGTCTCAATGTCAACAGTGAAGAGGCGACTCCGGAATGCTGGCCTTCTAGGCAGAGTTGCAAAGAAAAAGCCATATCTCAGACTGGCCAATACAAAGAAAAGATTAAGATGGGCAAAACAGACACTGGACAGAGGAAGATTGGAAAAAAGTGTAATGGACCGACAAATCTAAGTTTGAGGTGTTCGGATCACAAAGAAGAACATTTGTGAGATGCAAAAAAAATGAAAATTTGCTGGAGGAGTGCTTGACGCCATCTGTCAAGCATGGTGGAGGCAATGTGATGGTCTGGGGATGCTTTGGTGGTGATAAAGTGGGAGATTTGTACAGGGTAAAAGGGATCTTGAGGAAGGAAGGCTATCACTCTATTTTGCAACGCCATGCAATACCCTGTGGACGGTGCTTAATTAGAGACAATTTCCTCTTACAACAGGACAATGACCCAAAGCACAGCTCCAAACTATGCAAGAACTATTTAGGGAAGAAGCAGTCAGCTGGTATTCTGTATATAATGGAGTGGCCAGCACAGTCAACGGATCTCAACCCTATTGAGCTGTTGTGGGACCAGCTTGACCGTATGGTACGTAAGAAGTGCCCATCAAGCTAATCCAACTTGTCGAAGGTGCTTCAGGAAGCATGGGGTGAAATCTCTTCAGATTACGTCAACAAATTGACAACTAGAATGCCAAAGGTCTGCAAGGCTGTAATTGCTGCAAATGGAGGATTATTTCAATTAAAAATCATTATTTATAATATTGTCAACATCTTGACTATATTTCCTATTAATTTTGCAACTCAACAAGGACATTTCTAAGTGATCCCAAACTTTTGAACGGTAGTGTACATTTTGTAAGGATCTTGCATGTCATCTAGTTTATGTTTCAGTATTGGGATGCACAGGAGACCATCGTCCTTATCAGATGATACTGCTGCCCTCTAGTGGCAAGTAACCAGAATGACCAGACATATTGTGTGTCCGTGAGTGTGTGCATGCTGTGCACGTCAGTGTGAAATTGAATTCATATTGACTTTAAACCAAGAGGAGACAGATGTAACAGTGTAACAACATGCTTTAATGACAAAAAAATAGCTATTATTTTACAAGACAGACAGTATAAAACATATGTACAAATAAAAAAGCCTCCAGATAGTCGAGAGACAGATTTATATATATGTACCTCTCCTACAAGTCAAGTTGCTGTGTGACTGGCTGAAATGGATTGAACACTTAGAGAATATATGGTAGAATATTATAGATACTTCCTATATCCTACACAACCATTACCTACAGTATTTAAAAATCAACAGTCATTTTATTCTGTCAGGCATGGCAGAAGAGGTCTACAGATAAGATGACATGATATATATTTAGTATGTACAGTTCTGTTCTCCAAAGCCAAGGGTCCAAGCACTATTTGCAATGGGAAGTGGAATAGTATTTCGTATTTAGCATACTTCCATATCTCTATTGAATTAGAATTGTGATTTTGAGATTACGACCTTTCCCCTGTAACTGTGTGTGTGTGTGTGTGTGAGTGTGTGTCCCTGGGATAACCTTCAGGTGGAGCGATGGAGTTCAGCACCCATTTCGAGGTTTCTCCAGTAATACTTAGAAAATATGAAAGGTTCCAAACTTAACGAGGCTATATCGTCAGGATGAAGCGAAGCTTTAACATTGTAGACTTGACCAACAAAATACTTTACTACAATGGAACAAACAAATAGAGAGACAAACGGAGAAGCCACAATGTGTGTGTTTCTCATAATGGTCTTGAGTCGCTGAAATGGCTGTTATTTGAGGTTGCGCAGTGACTCCCTGGTAAGGTCCAGTTTGGGACCTCAGAGAGCGGTCCGTATAGAAATGAAAAGAATAAAGAATAGCTAAGGAAATCTATGGTGGTCCCATGGTGGGAATTTGAATGCTGTAGTACAGCGAGACTTATTTTATATCTAAACTCTTCTTAGGAGTGGGGGAGGCTAAGTACAGCAGCTCAGACCTGGTAGAGTGAGATTGTCTTCCGGGCACCGTCTCGTTTTAAAAATAAATTACATCACATTAAATTTGAACATAATATTGGAGATTAGAAACCGAGGAATGAGTGCTGGTCAGACTGTAAAGTATCCCTCCTCCCACTCCTGAGGTTTGAATCCTACTCTTACACGGCATTTATCTGTGTCACACATTCATGAAATGTAGTCCTACAGTAGAACCTATGCACAAAACCAAAACAATTAATTAGTCCTTTAATTAGTCCTTTAATTAGTCCTTCATTTACGTTTCAAAATATACATGATCTGAGGTACTACAAGATCAAAATCACCTGAGGTAAGTCTCTCTGTATTCACCTACATCGGTTCTTGAGGACAGGAGACAGTTGCTTTCACTCACTCCCATGGCTAGCATCTATTGCACCCATTTGTCTCCATACAGGTGTGAGTGAATGTTTGGCAAGACCAGGCATGCATACTGTAGATTAAACATGCTAAACTCACGAGAAAATAAAACAGTTTTGCTTGAGAGAGAGAGAGAACTGATCCATCTCTTCAAAGTAATCATCAGTCTTACAGAAAGAGATACAGTAATGGTTCTCTTTCAATTCTTTTTTTCGATATCTCAAATGTGGGGTTTCACTAGGACCACCTTCTCTCTTGGAAGTACCTATCCAAAGCTTTTGTTGGAGACAGATAGGTAGAGTGGTGAATGAGGTGAGATCCTAACTTCCATAAAATTCCTTTTCTACTTCTCAGTCTCTGTTGGTACTGTAGCTAGCGTCACTGCTAGCTATTGAGACTTGGTTAGTCCATGCTGCAAGGCTAACTTGGCTAGCTTGCTGAGAGGCAAGGTAGCAACACGGTAGCATTACTAGCTCCCTTATCTCGTCTAGTTTAACCTACATTCACCCATTCTGTTAACTAGACCAACCCTCACAGCCTTCTCGTCAGTTGCGGGAGCACTCTTTCTGAAGGCTAACTCAGTCACATGGTTTCCTTTAGCCAGCACTGAGCTAGCCACGGCACATCTTCACCACAAGGTAGATGCTAGCCAGCTAACAAGCCACTAGCCTTGCTGCTATAGCGTTATACAGTGGTCAATATTGTTAGCTGTTAGCCGCAAAGCTCCTAACTAGCTAACTTGGTATGCCGTTGACACATGTTGACATAAGCTACTATTCGCTAGATACCAGCCACAGGGCTTCTAACTAGCTAGCCTATGCCATCTACACGTTGGTCTTTCAACAGGCATTGCTTGGTCCCACTAGCAAGCCTTGTCCCTCGCAATGGCCACTGCTATCCCTTCCCAGAACGAGGTCTAGCACTCGAACCCCCAAGTTCTTGCGGCTCCATGATTGTGGGGAAAGAGAACCACCCTCTATGCATCAATTGCTTGGGACCCTGAATCATATGACCACTGCAGACTGCTGACGAGAGCAGGTCTGAAGAGGAGGCTTAAACATGCTTCTATTTCATCATCCCGTCTTTCCTCCGAGCCAACAGTGACAGCCGAGGCTCAGCACTCCGCAACTGAGCCAAGTTGGAGCGAGGTCATGGATAGCCTCGACTCCCTCCCCTCACAGTCGGACGACACAGTGTCAGGGGAAGGCGAGTTAGGTGATGACGAGGATGACAATGGGATTCATCGCACAGAAATCCTTGAGATAGCGCAGAAGATGGGGACTGCTGGTGAAACTTAGCTTGTCATTTTTAATTATTTCGTTTTAAGCCTTTCCCAAACCATAGCCCTAACCTTATCCACTCTGAATGAATCCCTAAACTATTAACCTTCGATTTTAGTTATTTCTGGTAGAAGCAACGACCAGATAGAGCCCGGGGAGACCCCATCCCAAAACACGGTGACCATGCCGTTTGGGGTGGAATAGGTGACACATCCAGGAGAAGAGGGTGATGCCGTATGCTTTCCCTCCTCATCGTCGAGCCCTTGGTGACCAGTGATTTCCCCATTGGCAGTTACAACCCTGCTCACCCAGATGCTTTAGCCTTCGGGGCGTAGCCGGTGAAAAAAAAGAAAAATGGAGATGATACAGGCCACTTATGCACGCTCTCTGTTTTTACCGTTGGTGCATTGATGTCGTGGAGAAGTGGTGTGACTATACAGATTTTTCATCTCTAGACTCTGCTTTCCAGGGTCCTGTGCTCCTTGTAGGAGAAGGTTCATCTTTGTTAGGGTCCTTTTGCCGCTTTCTCGGCCTGCCAAGGTCCCGGTAGTCTCTATGGCAGGCACGTCGCTTATGTCCATTCGCCAAGCTTTTAGCTGTCTGTGTCTATTGTGCTTAAAATCCTTTCACAGCAGCTATTAGCCAATTAAAAGCATTCTGGCATAATATTCCTCCTTTCACTTTACTACTGTCCTTGGTGTCCCTAAGCGTATGTGTGAACTGTGCTCTACGAGCCGCTGTTCGCGCCCACAGTCTGTCCAGGTGGTTTTCAGGTTAATGTACTTAACCCTATCTTTGGGCGGGGTCAACTTTTTTCCATTGTCGCACCTTGGAGCCTGTGGCTTTTTGCCTGTCTCCTTCCCTAGAAGGGCATCCCTGTCGTTTCCCCTATGTTCCCCCGACATTCCCCCGTCGTTTCCCAGTCGTTTCCCAGTAAGTGTGGTTCTGTAGGAGAGCTCAGGCAAGGCTGTCATGCTCTTCGCTCATTTCAACGATATCCTGCCAGATCATGGGAACCATTCTTTTGGCTGATGGCCTTCGGAGGGCCCTCTCCTACAGAGGAGTTTACCTCTCGGGCACTGTTTGGGGCATATCTCATTAGCTTGAGATTATATGCGTCTTGCTTCTCCTCACTTTGTTATGAGATTTTTCCCCTTGGGTTGTCTGTGCACCTTTTTGGTGGATACTCCCTTGGTTTCAGGACCTCTGAGGGTTGCTGATGTTGGGACTTCCCTGGCTTCGGAGAGCATGTTTTGCGATATGGGAGTTGGCAATATCCCCACATGTGAGATATTGAAATGAATAATTGAAAGAGAACTTACTTGCGTAACACCAGTTCTCTGAAATTATGAGTAATACATCTCACCACATTCCTTTTGCTCGCAAGAGAGTGAGGAAGAGAAGCATGCTTGAGAATAACCAGAGGGCGGGACTAGCTCCTTTTATGGAATTGAGGGTCTCAATTTATTCGCCACTCATAATAAGTAACCTTAAGTTATTAATTGTTGCTGTCATTGCTATTGAAACCTAAGGAGGGTAGTCAGAAAAGAGTTGAACTCTTTAAACCTAATGTTAAAGGGGAGTTGAACTTCAGCTTCAGTTTCAATTCTTCTCATTAGGAAATACAACTAAGAATGAGATTTGGATCTTGGAGGCCATGCTTTGATGTGGGTGTCTCTTGTGTGTGTGTGTTCGAACGTGGTAAGCGTTTGTACTTTCATTGTGCCAAAAAAAGTACACAGTTACAGTCATTCACCCTTCTAGATCAGGCTGGTCACTAGAAATAGACAGGGATTTCAGATGTTTGAAAAGTTCCTGAGAATATATGCCTTCCTCAGCACTCACAAAAAGAAAGAAAAACTATTTCCCAGCACTGGGTGGAAAATCATCTTTTTTTATTTAACGAGGCAAGTCAGTTATTTTTATTTACAATGACAGCCTACAGTGGGTTAACTGCCTTGTTCAGGGGGAAAACGACAGATTTGAACCTTGCCAGCTCAGGGATTCAAATCCAGCAACCTTTCGTTTACTGGCCCAACACTCTAACCACTAGGCTACCTGCTGCCTCATGAGGTTTGCAGCTGGAGCGCGCTGCTTAGACCACTGCGCTATTGACAGTTCTCAACACTATAGCAAGCCATGAGAATACTATGAATACTGATGATACCTAGTGTGTTGCTTTAAAACATTTTTTTTTAAGCCTTCCCCATACCGTAGCCAAACCTTAACCACTCTGAAGTAATGCCTAAACTGTTAACCTTTGAATTAATGATGTTTTAACCCTGTAACCACGCGGAACGAATGCATTAAAAAAAGACGTTCATCCATAATACGTTGGACGGGACACGATGAGATATTGTTGTTCTAGATAACTTAAAACAGTCTAACCAGGTTTTGTGTCTGGAAGCAGCCTAGACTCGCTAGCAAGCTAGCCAACTTCTTTCAACAATTAGCTTCAGCCGGCCGTTGTGCGACCTGTGGCAAAGTTGGTTTGACTTTGGATCATGGCTGGCATGCTCATTAGGCAGGATTAGGTGGCCGCCTACGGTGGCAGATTAATGAGGGTGTCATTTTCTGAGCTAAACTGACCAAGACCCACCTCCAACGACAACACATAAATCCTCACATAATTCTGACCCAAAACAATTACAATATGTCTCAAGCAGTGGCATAAGGGCTTTTAAGGTGAGCGTTGATGCTGCCCTGTGATAAAGCAGAGCCCACTTTGTCAAAGGCAGGGGCGCCAAATATTTTGCTTGTCCATTCCCAGCTTGCCTCTCCGGGGTGCTGTTGGAGTGACGCATTGCTGCAGCGCTCCACCAACGTTCCGTCAAAACAATTATCTAACATAAATCATGTAGCTGATATAGGATATGGTAGAAAGAATACGTGTCCTTTTCTGTAGCCTACAGGCTGGAGATAAAATGTATGACAATGTAATGAGACAGACACTTTTTACATCATGCAGGATTCTCCGATCAAATAGAAACTGGCTACTCTTTAGTTGAATGATCTAGCTGGCAAGGTAACTGCTGTTTGACAGAAAAAAATAGTACTTATTCCCAGTGCTGAGCTAGAAGTGTAACTGTCATGTGACGTTCGCTACTGTTTCATCCCCTCTCGAGGTATATACACTGCTCAAAAAAATAAAGGGAACACTAAAATAACACATCCTAGATCTGAATGAATGAAATAATCTTATTAAATACTTTTTTCTTTACATAGTTGAATGTGCTGACAACAAAATCACACAAAAATAATCAATGGAAATCCAATTTATCAACCCATGGAGGTCTGGATTTGGAGTCACACTCAAAATTAAAGTGGAAAAGCATACTATAGGCTGATCCAACTTTGATGTAATGTCCTTAAAACAAGTCAAAATGAGGCTCAGTAGTGTGTGTGGCCTCCACGTGCCTGTATGACCTCCCTACAACGCCTGGGCATGCTCCTGATGAGGTGGCGGATGGTCTCCTGAGGGATCTCCTCCCAGACCTGGACTAAAGCATCCGCCAACTCCTGGACAGTCTGTGGTGCAACGTGGCGTTGGTGGATGGAGCGAGACATGATGTCCCAGATGTGTTCAATTGGATTCAGGTCTGGGGAACGGGTGGGCCAGTCCATAGATATACATATATATATACACTGTTTCATCCCCTCTCGAGGTATATATATATATATATATACACTGCTCAAAAAAATAAAGGGAACACTTAAACAACACAATGTAACTCCAAGTCAATCACACTTCTGTGAAATCAAACTGTCCACTTAGGAAGCAACACTGATTGACAATAAATTTCACATGCTGTTGTGCAAATGGAATAGACAACAGGTGGAAATTATAGGCAATTAGCAAGACACCCCCAATAAAGGAGTGGTTCTGCAGGTGGGGACCACAGACCACTTCTCAGTTCCTATGCTTCCTGGCTGATGTTTTGGTCACTTTTGAATGCTGGCGGTGCTTTCACTCTAGTGGTAGCATGAGACGGAGTCCACAACCCACACAAGTGGATCAGGTAGTGCAGCTCATCCAGGATGGCACATCAATGCGAGCTGTGGCAAGAAGGTTTGCTGTGTCTGTCAGCGTAGTGTCCAGAGCATGGAGGCGCTACCAGGAGACATGCCAGTACATCAGGAGACGTGGAGGAGGCCGTAGGAGGGCACCAACCCAGCAGCAGGACCGCTACCTCCGCCTTTGTGCAAGGAGGAGCAGGAGAAGCACTGCCAGAGCCCTGCAAAATGACCTCCAGCAGGCCACAAATGTGCATGTGTCTGCTCAAACGGTCAGAAACAGATTCCATGAGGGTGGTATGAGGGCCCGACGTCCACAGGTGGGGGTTGTGCTTACAGCCCAACACCGTGCAGGACGTTTGGCATTTTCCAGAGAACACCAAGATTGGCAAATTTGCCACTGGCGCCCTGTGCTCTTCACAGAAGAAAGCAGGTTCACACTGAGCACGTGACAGACGTGACAGAGTCTGGAGACGCCGTGGAGAACGTTCTGCTGCCTGCAACATCCTCCAGCATGACCGGTTTGGCGGTGGGTCAGTCATGGTGTGGGGTGGCATTTCTTTGGGGGGCTGCACAGCCCTCCATGTGCTCGCCAGAGGTAGCCTGACTGCCATTAGGTACCGAGATGAGATCCTCAGACCCCTTGTGAGACCATATGCTGGTGCGGTTGGCCTTGGGTTCCTCCTAATGCAAGACAATGCTAGACCTCATGTGGCTGGAGTGTGTCAGCAGTTCCTGCAAGAGGAAGGCATTGATGCTATGGACTGGCTCGGCCGTTCCCCAGACCTGAATCCAATTGAGCACATCTGGGACATCATGTCTCGCTCCATCCACCAACGCCACGTTGCACCACAAACTGTCCAGGAGTTGGCGGATGCTTTAGTCCAGGTCTGGGAGGAGATCCCTCAGGAGACCATCCGCCACCTCATCAGGAGCATGCCCAGGCGTTGTAGGGAGGTCATACAGGCACGTGGAGGCCACACACACTACTGAGCCTCATTTTGACTTGCTTTAAGGACATTACATCAAAGTTTGATCAGCCTGTAGTGTGGTTTCCCACTTTAATTTTGAGTGTGACTCCAAATCCAGACATCCATGGGTTGATAAATTGGATTTCCATTGATTATTTTTGTGTGATTTTGTTGTCAGCACATTCAACTATGTAAAGAAAAAAGTATTTAATAAGATTATTTCTTTCATTCAGATCTAGGATGTGTTGTTTAAGTGTTCCCTTTATTTTTTTGAGCAGTATATATATATATATACACATACCCATATATATATGCATACATGTACACATACATATACATACAAATACACACACACACACACACATACATATAATATATAATAATATATATATATATATATATATATATATATACACACACATCTTTTTAAAATATATATTTTCCTTTATTATTCCCCGCAAACCCTACCACCCCTTCCCTAATTGGAGTAAACTAATAAACAATAACACTTAGGCTTCTACTTCCAACTTTTACATACTATATACATTTTACATACACAATCTATGTTACCATAGTTACATTTTGTTTGTTTTTAGTCCTGGCCTTCCTCTGTTTCTGTTGTCCATCCAGTTTGATTTCTATTTTGATTGGTGGTTTTAAGTTTGTATCCATCAAAGTTGATCATAGCAAAAAAGAAAATTCGATTTTTACATTTCACGCTGTGTAAACACATTGCAAATGTATTCATTTTTTATTTAATCTTTATTTAACTAGGCAAGTCAGTTAAGAACACGTTCTTATTTACATTAGTCTCACAATAACTCCTGATAACGTTGGGTAGCTGATATTCAGAGCTTAAATAGTCAAATTGATTAGTCACAGGAATCAGGACTAACAAAGCCAATGCAATAGCCTGTATTAAAAATGGTGGGCTTACCACATGGATGGGCATTCATAAAATTCCATTGTGGGTGTGACATGGTAGGCTAACCCCAGTAAGCACAAGCCAACATCTTTTGGACGCCTTTTTTTGGTCCTGTTCACACCGGACATCTTTTTTTTGTGTTTTACAAATGGTAGGCTTACCACATAAATGGGGATTCATTAAATTATATTTTAGGCAACACTGTAGGCTACACCTCAGTAAGCATGGAACAAAGCCAACGCCTTTTGGATGTCTTTTGTTGGTGCAGTCTGGATCGGCCTTGATTTCCACATCCATGGACATTGATTTTTGGTTCAGTCTGGACCAAATCTGAACCAATCATAGACATCTATGTTTGGTTCAGATTTTGTGCGGTCTGGACAAGCCTTGATTTGGCCAAACATAGACGTCTAGAAATTACTTATTTTCAACTTCCATTCAGAACCAAAAATGTGCCAGAAAATAAATGTTTTCAATGTCTGGAAAATACGTATTTTCACCTTTCATTCAGAACCTAAATTGAACTTAACTTCAATGTCTGGAAGTTACGTCTTTTAGACGTCTTGTCAACGTAATTTTGCTTAATGGGAATATTCTAGTTTTGAAGGGGCTACATTTTTGGGGGTCTTGCCTAGGGCAGCAGAATGGCAAGGACCTGCTTTGGGTAGCCTATCTGTGGGGCTAGTTAGGGACCGTCAATAAATTACACAATGTAAATGGGACAATATTTTCATGTTGCACTTCTGTTAGTCTCATTAAGTGTTTTCAATATTTGTATATGAATTTCTACAATTTATAGTTAGTTTGAGGTCTTTAAGTCATTGCAATTGGAGCTATTTACATTTAAAAATATTGTTCCATTGGTCCCATAGGGATATCGAATGTCAAACAAAATTGACCCTGGGCATTATCATGTGGTAGAGTGCAGACCGAATTGATGATTACTTGTGTGCTGACAGATGTAGGCGTGATTGAAATAAACCCAACCCAAGTAAGACTGTTACAGTACCCTTCATTCTGTAACGTACACATTTTTCCTAATTATCTCGCAAATCTCAGTTTTGGACGAGACTGACCAAAATTAACCTATTTACACTTTGTAGTCAATTTTGACATTCAAAGAAATGTTTCTGACTGATATTGATGCCACATAGTTTGTTTTCTACCAGGTAATTTGTTTATTGCCTTCAGTTGCTCATTAATTCACATAGTTTTCTACCAGGTAATTTGTTTATTGCCTTCAGTTGCTCATTAATTCACATAGTTTTCTACCGGGTAATTTGTTTATTGCCTTCAGTTGCTCATTAATTCACATAGTTTTCTACCAGGTAATTTGTTTATTGCCTTCAGTTGCTCATTAATTCACATAGTTTTCTACCAGGTAATTTGTTTATTGCCTTCAGTTGCTCATTAATTCACAGACAGTCCGAGCCACAGTCAATGAAGCAAATTTCAGATAAATAAATGTTCTTTAATCTGTACATCTCTGTACATGTCTACAGGTATAGCACAGCTATGATGTCAAACACTCAACATTCTATTAAATTACTGTTTTTATTAGTAGGATATCAAATCATTAAAATACTGACTTGCGAAGCTTACAGTCATTTTGTTTTCTATGATAATGTTTTGTCATGGGTAATGACAAAAGTTGTTACAATGTCATTTGAGTTCCAGTGCAGGCATATAATGCTCCCATCAATAACGTAGTTTGTGAACATGGTCAATGCATGTTATCTGATATGTCCCACTCTCACCTCTAGGGGCCAGTGTGGGCATACTGAAAGGGAGGTGACTGTCCACAGCAGTGTTCTGGTCAAGCCTTTATTAATGTAAATATACTGCTAAAAAAAATAAAGGGAACACTTAAACAACACATCCTAGATCTGAATGAAAGAAATAATCTTATTAAATACTTTTTTCTTTACATAGTTGAATGTGCTGACAACAAAATCACACAAAAATAATCAATGGAAATCCAATTTATCAACCCATGGAGGTCTGGATTTGGAGTCACACTCAAAATTAAAGTGGGAAACCACACTACAGGCTGATCAAACTTTGATGTAATGTCCTTAAAACAAGTCAAAATGAGGCTCAGTAGTGTGTGTGGCCTCCGCGTGCCTGTATGACCTCCCTACAATGCCTGGGCATGCTCCTGATGAGGTGGCGGATGGTCTCCTGAGGGATCTCCTCCCAGACCTGGACTAAAGCATCCGCCAACTCCTGGACAGTCTGTGGTGCAACGTGGCATTGGTGGATGGAGTGAGACATGATGTCCCAGATGTGCTCAATTGGATTCAGGTCTGGGGAACGGGCGGGCCAGTCCATAGCATCAATGCCTTCCTCTTGCAGGAACTGCTGATACACTCCAGCCACATGAGGTCTAGCATTGTCTTGCATTAGGAGGAACCCAAGGCCAACCGCACCAGCATATGGTCTCACAAGGGGTCTGAGGATCTCATCTCGGTACCTAATGGCAGTCAGGCTACCTCTGGCGAGCACATGGAGGGCTGTGCGGCCCCCCAAAGAAATGCCACCCCACACCATGACTGACCAACCGCCAAACCGGTCATGCTGGAGGATGTTGCAGGCAGCAGAACGTTCTCCACGGCGTCTCCAGACTCTGTCACGTCTGTCACATGCTCAGTGTGAACCTGCTTTCATCTGTGAAGAGCACAGGGCGCCAGTGGCGAATTTGCCAATCTTGGTGTTCTCTGGCAAATGCCAAACGTCCTGCACGGTGTTGGGCTGTAAGCACAACCCCCACCTGTGGACGTCGGGCCCTCATACCACCCTCATGGAGTCTGTTTCTGACCGTTTGAGCAGACACATGCACATTTGTGGCCTGCTGGAGGTCATTTTGCAGGGCTCTGGCAGTGCTCCTCCTGCTTCTCATTGCACAAAGGCGGAGGTAGCGGTCCTGCTGCTGGGTTGTTGCCCTCCTACGGCCTCCTCCACGTCTCCTGATGTACTGGCCTGTCTCCTGGTAGCGCCTCCATGCTCTGGACACTACACTGACAGACACAGCAAACCTTCTTGCCACAGCTCGCATTGATGTGCCATCCTGGATGAGCTGCACTACTTGAGCCACTTCTGTGGGTTGTAGACTCCGTCTCATGCTACCACTAGAGTGAAAGCACCGCCAGCATTCAAAAGTGACCAAAACATCAGCCAGGAAGCATAGGAACTGAGAAGTGGTCTGTGGTCCCCACCTGCAGAACCACTCCTTTATTGGGGGTGTCTTGCTAATTGCCTATAATTTCCACCTGTTGTCTATTCCATTTGCACAACAGCATGTGAAATTTATTGTCAATCAGTGTTGCTTCCTAAGTGGACAGTTTGATTTCACAGAAGTGTGATTGACTTGGAGTTACATTGTGTTGTTTAAGTGTTCCCTTTATTTTTTTGAGCAGTGTATTATGGTCAGTTTACATATTGCCTCTTGTGGGTTCCTTTAAAATAGTGGGTCCTTATTTGTTTTGGGAATAGATTGTTTGAACCCTGTGTCATGGTAAGTCGACCCAAGGAAATAGCGACCTTGACAAATATTTGAGTCTGTGGAGAACATGGTTCTCTGCTACAAAGACAATAGTAAGAGGACGTTACCTATGAGAGCGAAACATTCACAAAACCAGCTCCAAACCTCTTCCCTGGTATCATATTTCTTATTATCTCAGCCCAATTAGTTCAATGATATCTTGAATGGCAAGTCTAATATCAGACCTAATTTCCTTTGAAACATGTTGTTGAGAGGATGATTGAAGATAAGGGAAATTGTAACATAAAAATTGTGTGAGGTGAGTGGTTAAAATACTATTCTATCCTATTTTTCTACCCAAATAGAAACAATTTATTTTGATGTTGTTACTAATGGGCTGGGGAGGGGAGAGGGGTGGGGGATGAATGCCTCAGTAATCAAGAGCAGAACCCCACTGCTTTCCTAACCTTGGTGTAAAATAGAGAAAAAAAAATCTCTATATTTCAAAAGTTGTCCTGTAGCTGTTAATGATCCCTTTTATCTGAGTCTATTGTTTGTGTATTTTCATCAGTGCATTCTCTGGGCCAAACATAAAGGGGTTTCCCATTAGGGGCTACCCTATTACAGGGGCTGCTGAAAAAGAGATGTTTCGCCACTAACAACTAACACACAAGCACGCACACACACACACACACACACAACACACTCCACAGGCAAGGACACACGGGGGGAGGCAGGGGAAAGCTCAGCCAAGATTCTCAAGACGAAACACTCACTCAGTCAATCTGATGTCTCCCATTCTCCCATAGAAACATGAAAGGCTACAAGTACATTCCGTCTAGAACACTATAATGTTCTCAGTGTTCTATTCAGGAATGTTACAGTTGAACAGGGAAACTTTTTTTGCCAGTCCACCCTTTAAATGTCATCCATTAGAATCAATTAGAATGTGCAGCACGCTCCAAAAAGGGCTAAATGAATAGGTAACCTAGGAAACGTGTACTCTCGTTCAGGTAGAGAGGTAGAGGGATGGAGATATAGAGCAGGTTGAGTGAAGTTCAAAAGGCTCTCAATTTGAAGTGCACCGAATGAAGTACACTACAACCCTATTTCCTCTTACAGTCAAGGACCCCTGAAGGTCGAATGGATTTCATATGTATGCAAATGCTTATCTTCAAACCTGAAAAGCAGTACCTACCAGGGAGAGAAAAAGAACAAACTATTCTCCCCTTGACACAATAAAAAAAAAATGGAGATGTGCTCGTCTCAGATCAGTACAGAATGTTTTCGGTTTAGACCAGATTTTTTTGAGCGTTTAAACAGTATTTCCCCCTTTTCTTTACTGTTGCGGGTTAGTGGCTTGGACAGAATATTTGCAGACATGTTACATACATATAGTCTAGAGGTTTCTGTACCCAGAAAAAAATTCCAGAATGCAGTGTGTAGTTGGAATGGAAGGTTGTAGAAGCAGGAGTTTGGTTAGGGTGGTTCCAAGAGGAAAACCAACATTTCAAGGAACCTGGGTCACCACTTATCATTATTTCAGTTGCGTAAGTCCCTGCTCCGTGATTTATAACGTTACTCAGAGCAATGACTCAAAACACAACAATATCGAATCACCGGCCAGATAGAACATGTGTCTACTGCACTCTTAAGAAAACAATTTGCTATCTAGAACCAGAAGGGTTCTTTGGCTGTCCCTATAGAAGAACCCTTTGAATAACCCTTTTTAGTTCCAGGTAGAACCCTATTGGGTTCCATGTAAAACCCATTCCACAGAGGGTTCAATATGGAACCAAAAGGGTTCTACATTGTACCAAAAATAGTTCTACCTAGAGCCCAAAGGGTTCTCCTATGGTGAGAGCCGAAGTACCCTTTTGGAACCCTTTTTTCTAAGAGTGTACCACACGACCATACTCCAGCCTAGTTACTGTGGATGGGGATAATGAGGTCTGGGCATGAACTGATGAAGAAGAAGAGAAGGAGGGAAAGATAACAAAACTAAATACCTTAATCTAATCCTTCCATCTGTGATTGACGTTTACAGCATCAACAACCACAACAGACATTCACAAAAACGGGAATATGGAAAACCACAGGATTGGATTGAGAAACATCAGGTGAGTTATGACCTCTATTCCCAAGACCGAGCCAAGATGGATTCTCACACGTCTCTTCTGGCAGAGAGAAAACCAGACAAATGTCCTAATCTATTTCCATTCAGCCTCATTAAACTTTAATAAATACAGAACTATTCATCATCACACAGGCCGTTTGGTCGATTCGTTCTACAGATGTACTAGAGGATAATTTTAGAGCCTTCAGAATTAATCTGATTTGAAAGCATTGTGACCTTGGGTCCTACACTAAACTCCTTCTAATTTCCTAAACTTTTATCCGCATCATGGCAAAAGGTTAATTCTCCACACGCATGCATGCACACACACACACACACACACGACACACATGACACAAACCTTCAGTAATGGAAGCTGTTGAGAACAGGAGTAATCTCTCTGACGGATGCCAGAGTTTAGTGGTTAACGGTAAACAGTTGACGTAAATGGTTTACGGAGAACCTCAACGGAGGTAAAGCAGAAAGGAGGGAACAAAACAAATGAAAACAGAACACATCATAATAAATCCCACTATACTCTCCACTATATGATGCACATGGCATGGACAGGGTTCACACAACTTAAATTACATTTTTCGTTGTCGGTCTCCAGCCAGGGACCCCTCCCGTAGGAGGACCAAGTGGGGGTGCAGGATGCGGGTTAGAGGGGGGACACACTGGTCTAGTGGGGCACAGACATTTGCCCACTGGCCGTCTCAGAGTAGGAGAGCGAGAGAGTTTAAGTAGAGAGTTTAGTTGTCAACTCAGTTCTGTTGTGAGTGATAACAGGGTGCTGGGCCGTTCTGGATACTATAGTTCTGCAGTGTTGTGAGTGATAACAGGGTGCTGTGCCGTTCTGGATACTATAGTTCTGCAGTGTTGTGAGTGATAACAGGGTGCTGTGCCGTTCTGGATACTATAGTTCTGCAGTGTTGTGAGTGATAACAGGGTGCTGGGCCGTTCTGGATACTATAGCTCTGTAGTGTTGTGAGTGATAACAGGGTGCTGGGCCGTTCTGGACACTATAGCTCTGTAGTGTTGTGAGTGATAATATGGGGCTGTTCTGGACACTATAGCTCTGTAATGTTGTGAGTGATAATAGGGGGCTGTGCTGGACACTATAGCTCTATAGTGTTGTAAGTGATAATAAGGGGCTGTTCTGGATACTATAGTTCTATAGCATTGTGAGTGATAATAGGGGGCTGTTTTGGATACTATAGCTCTATAGTTATGTGAGTGATCATCTGGGGCTGTTCTGGATACTATAGCTCTGTAGTGTTGTGAGTGATAATAGGGTGCTGTTCTGGATACTATAGCTCTGTAGTGTTGTGAGTGATAATATGGGGTTGTTCTGGATACTGTAGCTCTGTAGTGTTGTGAGTGATAATAGCAGGCTGTTCTGGATACTATAGCTCTATAGTGTTGTGAGTGATAATAGGGGGCTGTTCTGGATACTATAGCTCTGTAGTGTTGTGAGTGATAATAGGGGGCTGGGCTGTTCTAGATACAATAGCTCTGTAGTGTTGTGAGTGATAATAGGGGGCTGTTCTGGATACTATAGCTCTATAATGTTGTGAGTGATAATAAGGGGCTGTTCTGGATACTATAGCTCTGTAGTGTTGTGAGTGATAATAGGGGGCTGTTTTGGATACTATAGCTCTATAGTGTTGTGAGTGATAATAAGGGGCTGTTCTGGATACTATAGCTCTGTAGTGTTGTGAGTGATAATAGGGGGCTGTTGTGAATACTATAGCTCTGTAGTGCTGGGAGTGATAATAGGGGGCTGGGCTGTTCTAGATACTATAGCTCTGTAGTGCTGTGAGTGATAATAGGGGGCTGTTCTGGATACTATAGCTCTATAGTGTTGTGAGTGATAATATGGGGCTGTTCTAGATACTATAGATCTGTAGTGTTGTGAGTGATAATAGGGGGCTGTTCTGGATACTATAGCTCTGTAGTGTTGTGAGTGATAATAAGGGGCTGTTCTGGATACTATAGCTCTATAGTGTTGTGAGTGATAATAGGGTGCTATTCTGGATACTATAGCTCTCTAGTGTTGTGAGTGATAATAGGGGGCTGGGCTGTTCTAGATACTACAGCTCTGTAGTGTTGTGAGTGATAATAGGGTGCTGTTCTGGATACTATAGCTCTATAGTGTTGTGAGTGATAACATGGGGCTGTTATGGATACTATAGCTCTGTAGTGTTGTGAGTGATAATATGGGGTTGTTCTGGATACTGTAGCTCTGTAGTGTTGTGAGTGATAATAGGGGGCTGGGCTGTTCTAGATACTATAGCTCTGTAATGTTGTGAGTGATAATATGGGGCTGTTCTGGATACTATAGCTCTATAGTGTTGTGAGTGATAATATTGGGCTGTTCTAGATACTATAGCTCTGTAGTGTTGTGAGTGATATTAGGGGGCTGTTCTGGATACTATAGCTCTGTAGTGTTGTGAGTAGTAATAGGGGGCTGTGCTGTTCTGGATACTATAGTTCTGTAGTGTTGTGAGTGATAATAGGGTGCTGTTCTGGATACTATAGCTCTGTAGTGTTGTGAGTGATAATATGGGGCTGTTCTGGATACTATAGCTCTGTAGTGTTGTGAGTGATAATAGGGGGCTGTTCTGGATACTATAGCTCTGTAGTGTCTTGAGTGATAATAGGGGGCTGTTGTGAATACTATAGCTCTGTAGTGCTGTGAGTGATAATAGGGGGCTGGGCTGTTCTAGATACTATAGCTCTGTAGTGCTGTGAGTGATAATAGGGGGCTGTTCTGGATACTATAGCTCTATAGTGTTGTGAGTGATAATATGGGGCTGTTCTGTATACTATAGCTCTGTAGTGTTGTGAGTGATAATAGGGGGCTGTTCTGGATACTATAGCTCTGTAGTGTTGTGAGTGATAATAAGGGGCTGTTCTGGATACTATAGCTCTGTAGTGTTGTGAGTGATAATAGGGTGCTATTCTGGATACTATAGCTCTCTAGTGTTGTGAGTGATAATAGGGGGCTGGGCTGTTCTAGATACTACAGCTCTGTAGTGTTGTGAGTGATAATAGGGTGCTGTTCTGGATACTATAGCTCTATAGTGTTGTGAGTGATAACATGGGGCTGTTATGGATACTATAGCTCTGTAGTGTTGTGAGTGATAATATGGGGTTGTTCTGGATACTGTAGCTCTGTAGTGTTGTGAGTGATAATAGGGGGCTGGGCTGTTCCCATTGCCATGGGTCTTCAGCATCATCATCATCATCATCATCATCATCACTGTCATCATCATCACATCACTATATGTAGTTATCAGTATTTTGTCTCCCCCATACCCCAACTTCTTGTCTTGCCAAACTTTTAAGGGGTTTTGTTTACACACCTCCTTGACAGTATTCTGGATACTGTCAAGGTATATATATACTGCTCAAAAAAATAAAGGGAACACTTAAACAACACAATGTAACTCCAAGTCAATCACACTTCTGTGAAATCAAACTGTCCACTTTGGAAGCAACACTGATTGACAATAAATGTCACATGCTGTTGTGCAAATGGAATAGACAACAGGTGGAAATTATAGGCAATTAGCAAGACACCCCCAATAAAGGAGTGGTTCTGCAGGTGGGGACCACAGACCACTTCTCAGTTCCTATGCTTCCTGGCTGATGTTTTGGTCACTTTTGAATGCTGGCGGTGCTTTCACTCTAGTGGTAGCATGAGACCCACACAACCCACACAAGTGGCTCAGGTAGTGCAGCTCATCCAGGATGGCATATCAATGCGAGCTGTGGCAAGAAGGTTTGCTGTCTGTCAGCGTAGTGTCCAGAGCATGGAGGCGCTACCAGGAGACAGGCCAGTACATCAGGAGACGTGGAGGAGGCCGTAGGAGGGCAACAACCCAGCAGCAGGACCGCTACCTCCGCCTTTGTGCAAGGAGGAGCAGGAGGAGCACTGCCAGAACCCTGCAAAATGACCTCCAGCAGGCCACAAATGTGCATGTGTCTGCTCAAACGGTCAGAAACAGACTCCATGAGGGTGGTATGAGGGCCCGACATCCACAGGTGGGGGTTGTGCTTACAGCCCAACACCGTGCAGGATGTTTGGCATTTGCCAGAGAACACCAAGATTGGCAAATTCGCCACTGGCGCCCTGTGCTCTTCACAGATGAAAGCAGGTTCACACTGAGCATGTGACAGACGTGACAGAGTCTGGAGACGCATTGGAGAACATTCTGCTGCCTGCAACATCCTCCAGCATGACCGGTTTGGCGGTGGGTCAGTCATGGTGTGGGGTGGAATTTCTTTGGGGGGCCGCACAGCCCTCCATGTGCTTGCCAGAGGTAGCCTGACTTCCATTAGGTACCGAGATGAGATCCTCAGACCCCTTGTGAGACCATATGCTAGTGCGGTTGGCCCTGGGTTCCTCCTAATGCAAGACAATGCTAGACCTCATGTGGCTGGAGTGTGTCAGCAGTTCCTGCAAGAGGAAGGCATTGATGCTATGGACTGGCCCGCCCGTTCCCCAGACCTGAATCCAATTGAGCACATCTGGGACATCATGTCTCGCTCCATCCACCAACGCCACGTTGCACCACAGACTGTCCAGGAGTTGGCGGATGCTTTAGTCCAGGTCTGGGAGGAGATCCCTCAGGAGACCATCCGCCACATCATCAGGAGCATGCCCAGGCGTTGTAGGGAGGTCATACAGGCACGTGGAGGCCACACACACTACTGAGCCTCATTTTGACTTGTTTTAAGGACATTACATCAAAGTTGGATCAGCCTGTATTGTGGTTTTCCACTTTAATTTTGAGTGTGACTCCAAATCCAGACCTCCATGGGTTGATAAATTGGATTTCCATTGATTATTTTTGTGTGATTTTGTTGTCAGCACATTCAACTATGTAAAGAAAAAAGTATTTAATAAGTTTATTTCTTTCATTCAGATCTAGGATGTGTTGTTTAAGTGTTCCCTTTATTTTTTTGAGCAGTGTGTATATATATATATATATATATATATATATATATATATATATATATATATATACAGTTGAAGTCAGAAGTTTACATACACCTTAGCCAAATACATTTAAACTCAGTTTTTCACAATTCCTGACATTTAATCCTAATAAAAAGTCCCTGTTTTAGGTCAGTTAGGATCACCACTTTATTTCAAGAATGTGAAATGTTGGCATAATAGTAGAGAGAATGATTTATTTCAGCTTTTATTTCTTCCATCACATTCCCAGAAGTCAGAAGTTTACATACACTGAATTAGTATTTGGGTCAAACGTTTCGGTTAGCCTTCCACAAGCTTCCCACAATAAGTTGGGTGAATTTTGGCCCATTCTTCCTGACAGAGCTGGTGTAACTGAGTCAGGTTTGTAGGCCTCCTTGCTCGAACACGCTTTTTCAGTTCTGCCCACAAATTTTCTATAGGATTGAGGTCAGGGCTTTGTGATGGCCACTCCAATGCCTTGACTTTGTTGTCCTTAAGCCATTTTGCCACATATTGAAGTATGCTTGGGGTCATTGTCCATTTGGAAGACCCATTTGCGACCAAGCTTTAACTTCCTCACTGATGTCTTGAGATGTTGCTTCAATATATCCACATAATTGTCCTGCCTCATGATGCCATCTATTTTGTGAAGTGCATCAGTCCCTCCTGCAGCAAAGCACCCTCACAACATGATGCTGCCACCCCCGTGCTTCACGGTTGGCATGGTGTTCTTCGTTTTGCAAGCCTCCCCTTTTTCCTCCAAACATAACGATGGTCATTATGGCCAAACTGTTCTATTTTTGTTTCATCAGACCAGAGGACATTTCTCCAAAAAGTACGATCTTTGTCCCCATGTGCAGTTGCAAACCGTAGTCTGGCTTTTTTATGGCGATTTTGGAGCAGTTAGCGGCCTTTCAGGTTATGTTGATTTACTGTGGATATAGATACTTTTGTACCTGTTTCCTCCAGCATCTTCACAAGGTCCTTTGCTGTTGTTCTGGGATTGATTTGCACTTTTCGCACCAAAGTACGTTCATCTCTAGTAGACAGAACGCATCTCTTTCCTGAGCGGTATGATCGCTGCAGATGAACGTGGTACCTTCAGGCATTTGAAAATTGCTCCTAAGGATGAACCAGACTTGTGGAGATCTACAATTTTATTTCTGAGGTCTTGGCTGATTTCTTTTGATTTTCCCATGATGTCAAGCAAAGAGGCACTGATTTTGAAGGTAGGCCTTGAAATACATCCACATGTACACCTCCAATTTTTCTCAAATGATGTTAATTAGCCTATTAAAACCTTCTAAAGCCATGACATAATTTTCTGGAATTTTCCAAGCCGTTAAAAGGCCCAGTCAACCTAGTGTATGTAAACTTCTGACCCACTGGAATTGTGATACAGTGAGTTATACGTGAAATAATCTGTCTGTAAACAATTGTTGGAAAAATTAGTTGTGTCATACACAAAATAGATGTCCTAACTGACTTGCCAAAACTATAGTTTGTTAACAAGACATTTGTGGAGTGGTTGAAAAACAAGTTTTAATGACTCCAACCTAAGTGTATGTAAACTTCCGACTTCAACTGTGTGTATGTGTTTGTGTGTGTGTTTGCCCTCTATATGACTTTGTGTTTGTCTTGAGAAAAGGTTCTGTGCACTTGTGAATGAGTGCGAACATGTGATTGTGAACATTTGTGTGCATGCTTGCATGTCTAAAAGTGAGTATGTGTTCTGCACTGCATGTGACTCTAAATGTGTCGTGACTTCCATGCTGCTCCCCTGGCAGCTGTGTGGAGGTCAGTTCTGTCCCAGCACAGCCAAGGGCAGTCAGACGGGAGCAGGGTTAGAGGGAGGTTAGAGATAGGGTGCATATACACTCCCTTCTCCACCTCCCTCTCCCCACATCCTGCAGTGGTATGGTAGTAGTATTATTCGAAGGTTAGAAAGAGGATGCATAAACAAACTCCCTCTCCCCTTGTCCCACTGACCCCACTACTCCCTGCTGCACTGGGCTGTGTATTGGTTGTCATGATTACCGTGCGGCCCGTGCCCAATGGGTTAAGCTTCCCAACCAAACCCTTGGGGCGTCGGGCCGTCATCACAACCGTCGGCCAGTGGCTTTGTTCCAACTCACACAGCTAACCTTGTTGCAAACGGTCACGTCTGAAAGTAAAGTGGGCCCAATTTAGAATATATGGTCAGAATATACTTCTTTTCATGTTTTTTTTAATGTTTCTTCTGATCTTTTTTTGTCATGAATTTGAAAGGGTCAAATGATTGAAGTAATTTTCTGTATTCATTTCACTTCGATTCAATGTCTTTCTGGAGTCCTTGTCTCAGCACATCCTTCCTCAGTTCAGCTGTGGCCTTGATGCTGTCTTATAAATGTGACAATGGAAATCATATCCTAAATGTCTTACAAAAATGGCTTGTTTTTATTCAATACTATAATCTTATTACTATACAACTAACTTTAAACTGCAATATTTACATGCTATTGCAATATTTCTCAAAAAGGCAGAATTTAAGAAAGCAAGACTACAAATACTGTGATAAGTTGATGGCCGTGTCTCTCCATGCCCTCTGTGCAATGACCACTACAAGTACACAGCTTCCAGGAAGTCCTTTTCACTTCCTGTGATGTCACTTCCTGTGAGATAGACATAACTACAAGCATTTCACAACACAGTAATCACCCAGTAAAAGATCACACTAAATTCTTAACTTCTATAATTCTTATCAAGCTCAATGACAAAAGAATTTCACTGGAAAATTCTTATAATTATCTTAAATACACATTTGTACCACAAGCTGAATAAAACCAGTAAGAGTTGGTGAGATCAAGGTCATCATCAAATCGAATCTGGCCATGCCATGTGTGAATACTGTATGGATTAATTATTATTATTATTATTTTATCTTTGCGAGTCAGCGCTGTGTGTTTTGTCAAACACGTTTCCGGGACATGCTTATGCCTCCCCCGGCTGGCCCTTGGCTGCGTTGTTTCATATCATCTTCATGTTGAATTTCCGGGCCCCTCCGGCACTACCCGTGGCCGCAGGCCCCTCGGCCTTCCGGAAAGGGGTCTCCACTGTGAAGTTGTTCTTGCGCTGGCCCCGCCCCCTGCTCCATGCAAACAACAACAGGAAACAGAAGAGCACCACGCCTAGGAAGGTGATGCAGCCCATAGCCGTGGAGACAAGAATGGTGGTCAGGTCCAGGGTGAACTTGAGGAAGACGCGCGTGCTGTTCAGGTTTGTGTCGTTGAAGAACTCGCCGCCGTATAGCGAGCGGTTGGCAAAGAAAGCCGACGCGGCATCCAGCGGCGCGCCCCGGACGGTGAGCATGGCAAAGTAGGTGTCGTTGCCGCCGGCGTTGCTGGCGATGCACATGTAGGTGCCACTGTCGGTGACCTGGGCATAGCGGATCTCTAGCGTCCCTCCTGGGTGGACAGTGATGCGGCCATTGCTCTTTGCTGTGATTATTCGGCGCTGAGGGGAGATCCACATGATGTTGGGGGCGGGCTCTCCCACGGCACTGCAGAGGAAACTCACTGGCTGGCCCTCACGAGCTGTCACCTTAGAGGAATGAATGAATGGATGAATTAATTAATGAATATATAAATTAATTAGTGAATTAAGTATTAGGCACAAATCTGAAACAGGCAACAAAGCTGTAAGTACTACATATCAATGTGTACCTTCACTGTAGTTACATTATGCTTACGTGTACAGCAAAGTGGGATAATAACTATTACCTGTTGAAGCTTGCGGTTGCGTATCTTGGGCTTCTGGCATGTGAAGTGATCGAAGAGCGCTGAGTCGGTGAAGGTGCTGAGGCTATACCCCTGCACCTCCTCCGGCCCAGCGCACACGGGCACCCTGCCGTCAAAGTTGAGGGTCTTGCGTCTCTGCAGGATCCACAACAGACGGCAGTCACACAGCAGCGGGTTCCCGTCCACCCGCAGCGTCTCCAGACTGTTGACAGAGTGGAATGATCCCTCCTCCAGGGTCTGGAGTTCGTTGGAGGAGAAGTTGAGGACCCGGATCTGTCTGAGGCCTCCCAGGGAGTGGGGCTCCACCGTAGCTAGGCCCGTGTTCACCATGATCAGCTCCTTGAGCCTCAGCAGGTCCCTGAAGGCCCAGGGCTCCAGGGTGGTGATGGGGTTGAAGGACAGGTTGAGATGAGTGAGATGGATCAGGTTCCTGAAGGAGGACGAGGGGACGGAGGTGATGTTGCTGTTAGTGATGGACAACCAGGACAGGTCCAGGCCTTGGAAGCTGAGCGGGGAGATGTACTCCAGATAGGGCCAGTTATCGATCTCCAGCCCCCGCAGGTTGTTAAGCTTGCGGAAGTTGTGGTCTTCTAGGGCGGCGATGCTGAGGTGCCGTAATCGCAGAGTGACCAGGCTGCGTAGGTAGGACAGTGTCTGGCCAGAGATGGACGTCAGGTTGCAGTGCTCGATGGTCAGGTCCTCCAGCCCCAGCAGACCAGAAAAGGCCTTCAAATACAATCAGATTGAACTTGATTAGATGTGAGTGCCATTTGTGGAAACATAATATAATCAATAAAAGGTTAGAGAAAATACTTGGAAAACAGATGGCTTACCTTATGAGAAATGTAGACCAGGTCGTTGTCTCCCACCTCCAGATGTCTCAGACTCCTCAGGTCCTGGAAGGTGTAGTCCAACAGAATCACCATCTTGTTCTCACTCAGGTCCAGCGTGGTCAGGTTGCCCAGCTTGGCGAAGGCCCCCATGGGTACCAGCTTCAGCTGGTTCCCCCTCAGCTGTAACACCCGGAGGCTCTGCAGATTGACGAACGCATTGGGCTCCAGCGTGGCAATGAGATTCTCACTCAAGTCCACCACTTCAAGGTGCGGGTATGGTGCCAGGTCGCCCATTTCGACCCAGCGGAGCCGGTTCCGGCTGAGGTCCAGGAGGCGAGTTTCCGTAGGGATGCCCTCTGGGATGCCGGTGAGGCGCCGCCGTTGGCACGAGACTGACCGGATCTGGGCCGAGCACTCGCACCGCGGCGGGCACGCCTGGCAACTACCTGGCAGCAGGGCTATAATGGTAACCAGTAGCAGGGCCGGCCCCCAGAGACTCACCCACCGCCATAGCGTCAGGGACCACACACCGGGGCCCAGGGAGCCAATCATGGCCCTGGTGGTCACGGTCTGACTCCTAGCCTATCACAGGCAGGGTCAGTGTACTACACACCTATAGCGAAAGGGAGACAGAGGGAGGAGAGGTTATTGAGAAAGTTTGGGAATAAAGAGTAGAGGAGTAGGGAGGAGAAAGGGAGAACATGTGAGGGAGAAGGTAGATAAAGACAGAGAGAGGGAGGTTGAAGAAAGAGAGGGAATGATGGAGAAAAATAGAAGGGAAAATTGAGGTAAGAAATTGAAGAGATGGGGAAGGGATAATGGACAGTACAGACAGAAAATAGTGTGGGTGAAGGGAGGAGAGGAAGACAGATGGAGAAGTATTTTAAAACACCTATCAACACATTTATGTTCATAAAAATGACATTCAGTGTCCTGGATAATCCATTCTCCTTACTATACAACTGTCATTATGCCCCTGATAACCAGAGAGGGTAGACGTCACAGCTACTATACAAAGCATTAAACCACCACTGACACCATCACTTTACAGCCCATTATTTTGTTTATGATAGTTAAGATACAGATGTAGGATCTTTATTGGATCACCGTTCAATGCAGGAAATGTTAAACTTGCATTTGAGGTTTAAAAAGACTTATGAAGTTTGTAATTTCCAGACTTTCAGACTTGATTTTCCCTTATGTATTAACCCCTACAAAAATGTCCATCAATTATAATCCACAATAATTCCCATTTCCTGTTGCTGCAGGATTATTTTCCTGCTGTAGCAAACTGGCTCAAATTAAGATCCTACATCTGTAGTGAGGATACTTGTTAATTTATCTCTGAGTGTAGCAGTAGAACAAGGGCATTGGGAATCACGTGAGTGAGAAGCAGCCTGTGAATTCATGCATGTTTCCTCCCCTTCTTTCCTCCTCGCTATGTGCTTTCTTCATACCTCGACACACACTGAATTCATCACACACAACATATGATGCGATGCAAAGAGACAACAGGGTTAGCGTGGAAACATCCCCTGAAATGCCTGTAAAATCTGTGTGTATATGTGTGTCACAGTGACATGAACACATTTTCTTCATACAAGACTCACATACACCAACATTTTACAGACATTTCAGATAACGTTTTCAGGCAAACCCTGTTGTCTCATTGCCACTATGAGTCATTTTGTGGGAATGTGTGTGCAAGTGACTGTGAGTGTGTCTTTGAATGTGTCATTTTACTTTGAATAAATAAAAAATGCATGTTGTTCTTCTCTCCACAAAAAAATAAAAAAAGCTAATGCTAACGTTCCTTCAAGCAACATGTCAAGTCGCCCACCCAATGTTGTCATTGAGTGATTTGCCAGAGGACACCAGCCAAAAGGTTCAGAATGTTCAGTACTGCCCCAATACACACACACACACACACACACACACACACACACACACACACACACACACACACACACACACACACACACACACACACACACACACACACACACACACACACACACACACACACAAAGGTTCAGCATTGATTGCACCGATTCTCATTTACATCAACTACCTACGGAAGAGTTATAGGTGATTAGGTTGCCAAAGTCAGTGACCTTGGTTGAACATTTCATAAAGAGGATGTGATGCTCCTTCAAGTGGGACAGGGAGTGATGACAAGTTAATGTTTTTATATTGGGACCAGAACCCAGACTTCACCAGGCCCCTGGCTTACAAACCTAGAGCTCCATCTCATTAGTCCTGTATCTCATTCCCTCCACGTCTCCAGTTAAACACTGGAAGAGAGCTGAGATCAGCTCAACACAATTAGCACATCAGAGATAAATGGGAGTGGGATCGACACTGATCCCTGTCAGGGATCAAAGATGAAACAGGTACAGTGCAGCCTGTTTAACAGGAATTAAAGAGCCACACAAGAATCTTATTATAAGGAAACACTGAAGATTTTTTATTCTCTCTAAAATCTAAAGGCTGCTATTTTAAAAAGACCATGATTAAAGGATTGATGATGCAAAGTATTGGCTTCACTTAGCTGTTATTAGCGGTGAAACACCATGAAAAAAGCAGACATTAAAACTTCTTCAGGATTGGTGGGTCCCCTGTGGGATGGTTGAGCTAACGTAGGCTAATGCGATTAGCATGAGGTTGTAAGTAACAAGAACATTTTTCAGGACATAGACATATCTGATATTGGTGGAAAGCTTAAATTCTTGTTAATCTAACTGCACTGTCCAATTTACAGTAGCTATTACAGTGAAAGAATATCATGCTATTGTTTGAGGAGAGTGCACAGTTTTGAACATGAAAAGTTATTAATAAACAAATTAGGCACATTTGGGCAGTCTTGATACAAAATGTTGAACAGAAATGCAATCGTTAATTGGAACAGTCTGAAACTTTGCACATACACTGCTGCCATCTAGTGGCCAAAGGAAGGTGACGGCTCATGAGGGCCAGCAAGTGAGTTTCCTCTGCAGTGCCGTGGGAGAGCCCGCCCCCAACATCATGTTGATCTCCCCTCAGCGCCGAATAATCACAGCCAAGAGCAATGGCCGCATCACTGTCCTCCCAGGAGGGACGCTAGAGATCCGCTATGCCCAGGTCACCGACAGTGGCACCTACATGTGCATCACCAGCAACGCCGGCTGCAACGACACCTACTTTGCCATGCTCACCAAGCTGACGCTGGATGCCGCGTCAGCTTTCTTCGCCAACCGCTCGCTGTACGGAGGTGAAATCTTCAACGACACAAACCTGAACAGCACGCGCGTCTTCCTCAAGTTCACCCTGGACCCGACCACCATCCTTGTCTCCACGGCTATGGGCTGCATCACCTTCCTAGGCTGTGGGGCCAGACAGATTACCAGGACATGTACTCAAAGCATGACCGGACCAACTGGCAAGTGTTTTCACTGACATTTTAAACCTCTCCCTGACCTAGTCTGTAATGCCTACATGTTTCAAACATACCACCATAGTCCCTGTGGCCAAGAAAGTAAAGGTAACCTGCCTAAATGATTACCGCCCCGTAGCACTCACGTTGGTAGCCATGAAGGGCTTTGAAAGGCTGGTCATGGCTCACTACAACACAATCATACCAGAAACCCTAGACCCACTCCAATTCGCATACCGCCCCAACAGATCCACAGATGACGCAATCTCAATCACGCTCCACACTGCCCTTTCCCACCTGGACAAAAGGAACATCTATGTGAGAATGCTGTTCATTGACTACTGCTCAGCGTTCAAAACCATAGTGCCAACAAAGCTCAGCACTAAGGACCCTGGGACAAAACACCTCCCTCTGCAACTGGATCCAGGACTTACTGACGGGCCGCCCCCAGGTGGTAAGGGTAGGCAGCAACACATCTGCCACTCTGATCCTCCACACTGGGGCCCCTCAGGGGTGCGTGCTTAGTCCCCTCCTGTACTCCCTGTTCACCCACGACTCCGTGGCCAAGCACGACTCCAACACCATCATTAAGTTTGCTGATGACACAACAGTGGTAGGCCTGAACACCGACAATGATGAGACAGCCTATAGGGAGGAGGTCAGAGACCTCGCAGTGTGGTGCCAGGACAACAACCTCTCCCTCAATGTGAGCAAGACAAAGGAGCTGATCGTTGACTATAGGAAAAGGAGGGCCGAACAGGCCACCCATTAACATCGACAGGGCTGAAGTGGAGCGGGTCGAGAGTTTCAAGTTCCTTGGTGTCCACATCCCCAACGAACTATCATGGTCCAAACACACCAAGACAGTTGTGAAGAGGGCACGACAACACCTTTCCCCCTCAAGAAAAGATTTGGCATAGGTCCCCAGATCCTCAAAAAGTTATACAGCTGCACGATCGAGAGCATCCTGACCGGTTGCATCACCGCCTGGTATGGCAACTGCTCAGCATCTGACTAAGGTGCTACAGAGGGTATTGCGTAAGACTCCAGTCACAGATTCCTGTCAAAGACTCCAGTCACCCAAGTCATAGACTGTTCTCTCTGCTATCACATGGCTAGTCATCTCTCCTCCTTCCAGGCTTTTTCTTCTCTGGACTTTATATTGTGATTGGCAACTTTCATATATTAGGTGCATTACCGCCACCGACGATGTTTGTCTTTCAGTCACCCACGTGGGTATAACCAATGAGGAGATGGCACATGGGTACCCGCTTCTATAAACCAATGAAGAGATGGGAGAGGCAGGACTTGCAGTGCAATCTGCGTCACAAATAGAACTGACTTCTATTTGGCACGCGCGAGCAATGTGGGTGCAATAATTGAATAATATAGATTTCAAAATGTATTTTGCAATGCTCACGCACGTGATGCGAGCGGTGTAGTCAGGGTATTAGTGTCAGGTTAGGCAAGAGGTCAAAACCGTGAGGACCAGAAAAAACAGAGACTAGGAAAAACAGAAACTCGGAAAACACGCTGGTAAGCTTGACAAGACAAGACAAACCGGCAACAGACAAACAGAGAACACAGGTATAAATAACCTGGGGATAATAGGGAAGATGGGCGACACCTGGAGGCGGTGGAGACAAGCACAAAGGCAGGTGAAACAACTACAGTGAATACAATTTTTTGATGTACGGCACACACACACACAAAGCCCCTGGTAAACCCACACAGATTGCTGCCTGCTCTCAATCTTAGCCTGAGGCCTATCTGGGAGAGGTCCCCATCTCGATAGAGAGCTTGAATACACAACTAGATCTCAAGTTTAGAAAACAAGCCTCTCTATTTCACTCACTCACTCACACACACACACACACACACACACACACACACACACACACACACACACACACACACACACACACACACACACACACACACACACACTTCCCCGCCCTGTCAAAACATAGCACAGCCAGACACCTCATATATCTGAAGGATCCTGCCTGTTTTATGATAGCTGGAAATATAATTTTTGGGGGGAATGTGACAAATATAGCTACTTCTTCATGACACAACCTCTGCAGCAACAGATGAGCGGCCAAAATACCCAGCCAAGCTTCACTCTCACTTCATTGCAAACCAGATTAACAAGACCACTGAACAACCATTCTCATAACTTATACCAGCCTATGGGTGTGTATGTGTGTATGTGTGTGTGTGTGTGCATGTGTGTCTGCATGTGTGTGTGTGCCTGTCTGTTAGTGTATGTGTGTGGTGTGTGTGTGTGTGTGTGTGTGTGTGTGTGTGTGTGTGTGTGTGTGTGTGTGTGTGCCCTTGCCTGGCTTCTCTGGCTGTTATTCAGTGTGATGGATGAGGTCTGTAGGTCTCCTCTCCCCTGTGTCATCCTACGGTTCACTGACTGAGTCACTGCATGAATGAGGACTGTGAACAGGGCCAAGGGCAGACCTCCCCCAGAGGCTCCAGTATACTCCATTCCATCACCTCCCCTTCTCCTCCCCTAGATCAGTGCTCCATTTGTGGGGTGAGTGATGGAGGCAGTGGGGCCTCTGTCTGTGATGGCTAGTACTTTTATCCAACTAGTTCTCACAGTCTCATGTCTGAATTAGACATTCATCCATGTTTCTCAAACGTCAAATTTAGAAGTGTTTAAGGTGAAGTTTAGGCATTAACTCAGAATTTTTAAGGTTATGGTTAAGTTTAGGCATTAACTCCAAAATCGTAAGGTTAGGCATTAACTCCAAAATCTTAAGGTTAGGCATTAACTCCAAAATCTTAAGGTTAGGCATTAACTTCAAAAGGTTATTAAAGGTTTGAGATAGGCTTAAAACAAAAATCTCAAAAACAACTTTCTATCATTGGATTTGAACCTTTGGCACCAGAGGCAGATGCTTATGGGCAGTTGGTGCTTATGCCCATCTGCCATCCCTGCACACAACACCCTAGCAAAACTGAAACCTACTTGAACGTAACAGCGCTCATTGTTGCCCCTAGTGGCCGGTTTCCATGTGCTCTCCCGATGCCCTCAGACATGGATGGATGTTGAATACTGACTTGCATCACAGGTGACCTGGCTAGTTTATCAGATGTATCACTATCTGCTGTTGCAAACTATAAATACTGTAGATAAGTGTTGTCATTGCAGTTGGTATAGTGTTGTCTGTCTTGTTGATGTACTGTGTGTGTTGTTACTGTTGTTGATTCATTGTTGTTAGTATACTCGTGTCATTAGCCTGTCCATCTGTAGGATACCTCAGGGCAGAAATACATGGCTCTGATAGAGAGGACAACTCTGTATCTATACAGGAGCTTCATTTTTGACTCCCACACTCACAGACCAGACAGGTCTACAGCCCTGTTAACATGCATCATTAGTGCAGCCAGATGGCAGTAGAAAATCATGATCTCCTAAAAATAACATTTGTAAATCCCACATATGGAAATCGAATTCAAATCAAACCCAATGGAGCTACCAAACATTAATAGCTAACTTTGTATATTGAATATGCAGACAAGACTGTGAAAATATTGATGCGAAAACTACAGTTTCTGTCTGGCTCTCCTCATTACTGGGCTGTGGGTCGGTTTGAGAGCTAGTTTCACCACCTGCCTAGACACGCACGCACACACACAAACACACACACACGTACACACGCACACACATGCACAAACACACCGCCCAGCTGCGCCCCTCTGTTGGCCAGGGCAGCACACCAGCGGTACCCAAACTCACACAGTGTTGTGAATGTCACACCAGCCAGATGTAAAGACTCCACCTGAGGGAGATGAGAAGGGGTAGAGGAGCAGACCCACCACTGGTCCCCAAACACACAGAACAGCATGATCCCACACTTCACCCAACACTGGCCAGATGTCCACGCAATACCACTGGCAAATTTTATTTAGGCCTAGATTCAATCTGTTCAGTGTTAACAGGCGATTACCGGCAACTGCATAGCATGTCATTGCTTTTGTTTAGGAGATGTTGGAGGTGTAACTGCGTTGGAGCTGTCAAATCGGTTAGCGGCTGCTGTTGTGGTCATCTGTCCTTAAATCCCCCCTGCATTAGAAGTTCAGCATGAGAAAGTGTACAGAAAAATACAATAAATAGATAAAATATAGAAATAATGACACTCGATGAAAATAATTCAATGATATAATAAGGATTTATATCAGCCTTCTTGAGTAGTAGACTACGTCACAGATTCCAGTTTGTACTAATGCGACTCGGTGCATCAATGGCAATGTCTGCAATAGGGATAACACCGGGAGCCGCTTGTGGGGGTCGGCAACCCAAATGAGAGGAGCCATTTTTAAACTTCCGGTCACAAATGATTGAATATTTCAGTGGATTCTATGTCATATAATTTTACATATCTGAACCAATCATTATAAACAATTACTTCAGTAGATTGATATTTACAGTTGAATATACAACTGATATATACAGTTGAAGTCGGAAGTTTACATACAATTTAGGTTGGAGTCATTAAAACTAGTTTTTCAAACACTCCACAAATTTCTTGTTAACAAACTATAATTTGGCAAGTCGATTAGGACATCTACTTTGTGCATGAAACAAGTCATTTTTCAAACAATTGTTTACAGACAGATTATTTCCCTTATAACTCACTGTATCACAATTCTAGTGGGTCAGAAGTTTACATACACTAAGTTGACTGGGCCTTTAAACAGCTTGGAATATTCCAGAAAATGATGTCATGGCTTTAGAAGCTTTTGATAGGCTATTTAACATATTTTGAGTCAAGTGCGGGTGTACCTGTGGATGTATTTCAAGGCCTACCTTCAAACTCAGTGCCTCTTTGTTTGACATCATGGGAAAATCAAAAGAAATCAGCCAAGATTTCGGAAAAAAATTGTAGACCTCCACAAGTCTGGTTCATCCTTGGGAGCAATTTCCAAATGCCTGAAGGTACCGCAGCCTTCATTCCTCTCAGGAAGGAGACGCGTTCTGCCTCCTAGAGATGGACGTACTTTGGTGCAAATCAAAGTCAAATCAATCCCAGAACAACAGCAAAAGACCTTGTGAAGATGCTGGAGGAAACATGTACAAAAGTATCTATATCCACAGTAAAACGAGTCCTATATTGACATAACCTGAAAGGCCGCTCTGCAAGGAAGAAGCCACTGCTCCAAGACTACGGTTTGCAACTGCACATGGGGACAAAGATCGTACTTTTTGGAGAAATGTCCTCTGGTCTGATGAAACAAAAATATAACTGTTTGGCCATAATGACCATTCTTATGTTTGGAGGAAAAAGGGGGAGGCTTGCAAGCCGAAGAACAGCATCCCAACAGTGAAGCACGGGGGTGGCAGCATCATGTTGTGGGGTGTATTGCTGCAGGAGGGACTGTTGCACTTCACAAAATAGATGGCATCATGACGCAGGACAATTATGTGGATATATTGAAGCAACATCTCAAGACATCAGTCAGGAAGTTAAAGCTTGGTCGCAAATGGGTCGTCCAAATGGACAATGACCCCAAGCGTACTTCCAAAGTTGTGGCAAAATGGCTTATTAAGGACAACAAAGTCAAAGCATTGGAGTGGCCATCACAAAGCCCTGACCTCAATCCTATAGAAAATGTGTGGGCAGAACGGAAAAAGTGTGTGCGAGCAAGGAGCCTACAAACCTGACTCAGTTACACCACCTCTGTCAGGAGGAATGGGCCAAAAGTCACCCAACTTATTGTGGGAAGCTTGTGGAAGGCTAACCGAAATGTTTGACCCAAGTTAAACAATTTAAAGGCAATGCTACCAAATACTAATTCAGCATATGTAAACTTCTGACCCACTGAGAATGTGATGAAAGAAATAAAAGCTGAAATAAATAATTCTCTCTACTATTATTCTGACATTTCACATTCTTATAATAAAGTGGTGATCCTAACTGACCTAAGACAGGGAATTTTTGCTAGGATTAAATGTCAGGAATTGTGAAAAACTTGAAATGAATTTGGCTAAGGTGTATGTAAACTTCCGACTTCAACCGAATATATATATTTTTACATCTCAAAACATGCAATTGGGGCTGCTGTAATAAAAGGTCAACGTCATAATGATTGAAAATATTCAGTAGGTCCCATATATATTTGTGTAGATTTTCTTCCTCATTGTTAGACATGGAGAGCTGAGGGAACATCAAATACATTTTTATTTGTCACATGCTTCGTAAACAACAGGTGTAGTCTTAGACCGAAATGCTTACTTACTACGGGCCTTTCCCAACAAAGCCGAGAGAGAGAAAATAACTAAATAATATAAAAGTAATAACTCATAATAATAAAAGTAACAATGGACACAATGAGTAATGATAACTTGGCTATATACACGGGGTACCAGTACCGAGTCAATGTGCAGGGGTACGAAGTAATTGAGGTAGATCGGTATGTATTGGTGGCAGGTAGCCTAGCGGTTAAGAGCGTTGGCCAGTAACCGAAAAGTTGCTGGTTTGAATCCCTGAGCTGACTAGGTGAAAAATCTGTCGATGTGACGTTGAGCAAGGCACTTAACCCTAGTTACTCTGGATAAGGGTGTCTGCTAAATTACAAACATTTAAATGTAACTAGGAATAAAGTGACTAGCCAACAGGATTGATAACAGCATATGTGATGAGTCAATTATTGTAAAAAGGGTTAACACAGATAGTTTGGTTAGCAGCCTTATGGCTTTGGGGTATAAGCTTTTCAGAGTCATAGGGCTGAAGGAACTTAGGTCAGACCCCCTTTTAGGATATCAACATGATCATTTTGAGAGAGACCTGCAAGATGCTAGTAGTTGTCAGCATACAAAGCACAGGGTTCATCCTGAGCATGTATGAACTGTTTTTTTTTTAGCTCTGTCTGTGTGTCCACAAATACATATGTCTGTCTGACTCTGTCTGTCTGTTTCCATCCCTGTGCTGGTATCAGGTAGTTTGTTTGTGTGTAAATAGGTCAGACATGTTGACTGGCACGGCTGGTATATGGGCCGTAGAGCATGGTCCTCCCTAAAGCCCAGCCTCTCTCTTCGTAAGCCCTGCCTGGGTTTAGAGACAGCAGCCTGCTCAACCATCCACAAATACACAACTACACAGTAGACATTTACTATCGCTAGAGACAGGGACAAACACACACACACACACACGCTTTATAAGCCTCGTAAACCTTCTCACACAAACCCAATTTAGTAGCAGTCAGGCGAGAGCAGTCATCCAGTCAGCAGGATATTCGGAGAGCTTCTACATTTCTTGTCACGAGACAAATTGAGGCGGGAACTTGACAAGTCTGTACTTCCCGGGGAAAGCTGACAGATAGTGCTTTCCATAGCTAAGTACCAGTAAGTCCCATATTCAATCCATGCTTAGTTTGCCCATTTTAAACCCAAGCCAAGCGTAGCACAGGGCTTAGCATCACATTCCCATAGCTTTACTGTGGCAGTCCCACGGCCTCAATATGAGGTCACATAGAGAGAGAGAGAGAGAGAGAGAGAGAGAGAAGGAAGGAAGGAAGGAAGTGGAGAGAGAGGAAGAGATTTCGATAAACTCCCATATCTATTGAGTGAAATACCACAGTGTGCAATCACAGCAGCAAGATGTGTGACCTGTTACCACAAGAAAAGGGCAAACAATCTTCATTGAGGTTATATTTACAAACACCATTGTAAATACAACCCGTATGAATTTATTTTCCTTTTGTAGTTTAACTATTTGCACGTTTTTACAACACTGTATATAGACATAATGACATTTGAAATGTCTTTATTCCTTTGGAACTTTTGTGTAATGTTTACTATTATTTCTTTCTATTGTTTATTTCACTTTTGTTTATTACCAATTTCCTTTGCTTTGGCAATGTAAATATATGTTTCCCATGCCAATAAAGCCCCTTGAATTGAAAATGAATTGAATTGAGAGAGAGAGCGAGAAGGACAGAGACAGAGATATCTCTGAGAAGCCTAGCTGGAAAATATAAACTATGATCAAGACAGACATGAGTCCTCACATGAGCCTCAGCTCATTACAGAAACAAACACATTAACGAATCACAATAACAACCATAAATAAGAGTCAGAGAGACAGGTTACCCTAACGGTGATTCATATGTCCAAAGTTTTAGTCAGACATTCTGACGAGGGCCATAGGATAATGTCTTCCTGCTAAATTAATCAATACAAATATCAGTTTTCAAAATAAATATCTCCATCTTTTAAACTAGGCCAGAAAGCCTATAATAAGTTTTGTCACAGTCAAAGTTTTTATGCATTACATTTTGGGAGATTTCTATCTATATTTGATTGAAGAGTGCCTGTATCTTGAAAATGAATTACTGCATATTGATCCAAGGAAGGTATCCAAAAGATGTCATTGACATTATGAAGTTGACAGGCCAAATTTTCTGGCTTGAATGCCGGCCAGCATTGTGTTTTGGGAAAGGGGTGTGGAGAAGAGAGCCAAGTTGTCAGGTGGCATGCTGTTAGCTATAAGTGGACCTCTGCTGCTCACTTTGGGCTGGCTGCTCATTTTGGGCTGGCCACAAAAGTGTCCAGCAGACACGCACACACGCAATCACGCTTGCACGCACACTCACACACACACACACACGAGCGCACACACACACAAACACATACTGCATGCAGGCACCCACACATATAGACATGGACACACACTGCAAGGTAATAACATCCCTCCATGGCAGGCACCACTGTTTAGGATGTCAGGTGCAACCGATGAATATGGGGCACATTCTGTATGCTCTCCATGTCAAACAATGAGTGAGAGCGAAAGAGTGTGTGCGCGGCAGAGATGGAGACAGAGAGAGATGAAGCGTTGAAAGACAGAAAGAGAGAGATGGGGGTTTTGAGAGAGGTGAGAGAGAGAGAGGTGTAAGGAATAAAGGCCACCGGGAAATGTGCTGATGACACAAACCTCTCTGAATGGAGATGATATGTGAAGGGCAGACTCTCTCTCTCTCTCGCGCTCTCTCTCGCTTTCTCTCGCTTTCTCTCGCTCTCTCTCGCTCTCTCACCGTTCAAAAGTTTGGGGTCACTTACAAATGTCCTTGTTTTTGAAAGAAAAGCAAATTATTTTTTCCATTAAAATAACATCAAATTGATCAGAAATACAGTGTAGACATCACTAGTTAATGTTGTAAATTATTATTGTAGCTGGCCAAATCCAGCTAAAATAGTAATTTACAACATTAACAATGTCCACACTGTATTTCTGATCAATTTTATGTTATTTGGATGGACAAAAAAAAGTGCTTTTCTTTAAAATACTAGGAAATTTCTAAGTGACCCCAGACTTTTGAACGGAAGTGTTTATCTGTCTCTCCCTCTCTCATCACATCTTAGATTAGCTAGCATACCACATATCTGATAGTACAAGCTCTTTTTTAAAAGCCTGCAAATCACACTGGAACTAGACATCAGCTAGGATGTCTGACACATCAAGTACAACTTCTGACATCCACAAAAGAGCAGAAAACAACAGTCCAAAAAAAAAAAAAATATAGATATAGGACAGACACTTTAAAACACTTTAAAACACATTTTAAAACAAACTTTCTTTTGAGTTATTGTTTTTCTATGTATTCAATGCGTTTCTATGAGCTAAATGCAGTAAGGCTTAGACTCTTAACCTTTCCACGCGTGAGTTCCAAACTGTCGCCCCAGCCTGAGTTTTTTTGGGGGGTGATGTCAGAATGCACTCACTGTTCCAAAATTTGATCGTTACACAACAGGACAGTTAACCCACGCTGCCCTCAAACCAAGGCACGATGCCTGCTAATTATCTATAGGCTATGTTTCAACTTGACAATTTCAAATTATTTGAATTGAGCGTGTTCCACCTCCTCATTAATTCACATAAGAAGTAACCCATTTCACTGTTGCGGACAATTTATATTTGTGGCTTTACTGAGCCGGACAAACATCTCTCTGATGAGAGCCCAAGCACTTCCCCCGTGTTTCCCCAGATCAAGTATGCAGACATTTGCGCATCTCTAGTCAGAACAGGCCTTTCAGAAACTTTTCCCCCCTGGCACATTTTCTGGCTGACTCTCGCATTGCCTTCATTGTTGTTTTCCTTACAAATAATAACTTTGGACATGTGTGTGTTCCTATCAAAGTAAGTACCTGATTTTCTGTATATTGTGTTGTAGTTTCTACAGTAGCACACATGATTTGGATGTGTTTGATGTTGTTCCATTCACTCCGTTCCAGTCAATATTATGAGCCGTCCACCCCTCAGTAGCCTCCATTGGTGTGTTTGTGCATATGCGTGTTTATGTGTGTGTGTGTGTGTGTGTGTGTGTGTGTGTGTGTGTGTGTGTGTGTGTGTGTGTGTGTGTGTGTGTGTGTGTGTGTGTGTGTGTGTGTGTGTGTGTGTGGATTGTGGTATTAACCATAAAAGTTGCAATTTATTATTCAATACAGCACTCTAAGGGGAGTAAACAGCCCGAGACAAAAAGGAACTAAGTGAGTCTTTGTGTGTCCCACTGTGTGTGTGTGTGTGTGTGTGTGTGTGTGTCCCTCTCCCCTTGTGGAGACACCTGAAACCCCACCTCTTTAAGGAATACCTAGGATAGGATAAAGTAATCCTTCTAACCCCCCCCCCCCCCCCTTAAAAGATTTAGATGCACTATTGTAAAGTGGTTGTTCCACTGGATATCTTAAGGTGAATGCACCATTTTGTAAGTCGCTCTGGATAAGAGCGTCTGCTAAATGACTTAAATGTAATGTAATGTAAATGTGTTGTAACAAGCCTAGAGACAGAGTGGAGCTCACCCGTCCCATAACTCTCAGTAATAAGCCTGCTACCAAGAGAAAACAAAGAAACGATCAGCTCCTAGGTGTGTGTTCCTTCACCCTCCCAGTTTATGAACCCCTATTAATATGAACGGGACCTTCCATTTCTCATTGTGCTATCATTGTCTCTCTGCGAGCGTCTCGACACACTCATTCCTCACTCAGTTATCTCACACACACACGGACACACACACACTCACATTTTGGAGATGTGCACAGTGGACAAAACATTTTACTGCCATTATCACCCCATTGGTTTGGACCCCGCCCCTTGCTCATTTTCTTTTTGAATATTGGCATCCTCTTCCTGTTGGATCTCACTGTGCCACAGGCCCTTGTATTCTCCCTGAAAATGTAATGGAAAGGGTAGGGCTACTGAAACAGTTGTCCACAAATACAACGTGCCCCTTTCTGAGGTAAGGATACAGCATGGTGATCACCATTGATCCAGATGTGCCAAGACCCTCAACATGCCTTTTATCTGTGGTGGCGCCAGTGTAGATGATCAGGTCCTGTACATACACTGTTAGACAATGACATAAAACAAAGAACTTGACTCAAAATCTGTGGTGCTTTGATGGGATGTATTGGCGGAATACAAGCCTCCTTTTCCAAACCATGAGAGACTCAAAGTACTTGTGAAGCACAAAAACTCAATGATGATGCTGCAGGACTTCCTCAGACACCGTTTTGAGTAGATGTCATGAATGGGTGGGAGCATGGCCCCAGTGATATACTGGGCCGTCTTCAACACCCGCTGGAGGGCCATGAGGTCTGGGTGGAGCGGTTCCTGCACCAGGCCATGATGCAGCCAGTCAGGACGCTCATGTTGGTCCGTGTCAAGTTCTCTTGATGTGGAAGCTGAGGAACTTAAAACTGCTGACTCTCTCCACTGCATCCCGTTAATGTGGATTGGGGTGTGTCCTTTCCTCTGCTTCCTGAAGTCGACAATCAACTCCTTTGTTTTGCTGACGTTGAAGGAGAGGTTGTGGTTCTGGCACCAGTTCTGGCAGACTTGTTGTTGTTAGTGATCAGACCTACAACTGTGGTGTCATCAGCAAAGTTGATAATGGAGTTGGTGTCGTGCTTAGCCACACAGTCGTTGTTGAACAGCGAGTACAGCAGAGGGCCAAGGACACTTCCCTGGGGGGCCCCTGTGTTAATTCAGTGTGGAGCAGACGCTATTACCAATCCTCACAGCCTGTGGTCTGCCCGTCAGGAAGTCCAGGATCCAGTTGCAAGGGATGGTGTCCAGGCCCAAGGCCCTGAACTTGGTGATGAGCTTGAAGGGAACAATAGTGTTGAACTGTAGTCAAAGAACAACATTCTCACATAGGTGTTCCTATTACCCAGGTGTGTTTGGGCCATATGAATTGTGATGGAAATAGCATATTCCGTGGATCTATTGGAGGGGTAGGCAAATTGCAGTGGGTCCAGTGTGTCCGGCATTCTGGTCTTGATGTGGGCCATGACCAGCCTCTCAAAGAACTTTATGATGACTGGGTGATAGTCATTTAGGCTTGTCACCTCGGTTTTCTTGGGAACTGGGATGATGGTGGTCTCCTTGAAACAAGTGTGACAGGGACAGGTTTAAGATATCCGAGAAGATGCCTGCCAGCTGGTCAGCGCACACTCTGAGGACACGGCCAGGGTAGCCATCTGGACCCACGGCTTTGTAAGTATTCACTCTCTTAAGAGTTTTCCTGACGTCAGCCTCGGAGAGCGAATGTACCTGGTCGTCAGGATCAGCTAGAGCCCTCCTGGATGGTTCGGTAGTGTCTGCCTCGAAGCGAGCATAGAATGTATTAAGCTGGTCTCGGAGGGAGGCTTCGGTGGGCACCACACAGCTGGATTTGCCTTTGTAGTCCGTGATAGCCTGTAGTCCTGGCCATATGCGTAGCTAGTCTGAGTTATTGAACAGTGATTCAAATTTCAGTCTATATTGTCTTTATGCCTCCCGAAATGGATTTGCGAAGCTCGTACCTGTTTGCCTTGTAAGCATCGTGCGCAACCGACTCATTAGGGTTCGTTTCGCTGACATTGAATGCATGGCAAGGATTTCTCTGTTCATCCAGAGTTTTTGGTTGGGGTATGTCCAGATTGTTATTGTGGGTACAAAGTACAACAGAATCAACACATTTCCTGATAATTCCTGTGACTGACGATGAACAATATATTCCTCAGTGTTGATGGATGTATCCTGGGTGGATGAGTCTTTGAACATTTTCCAATCAGTATTCTCAAAACAATCCTGCAGCATTGAGTCTCATCCATCCAGCACCTCACTATTGTTCTGGTGAATCCCTCTTGGGTTGCTGCTTGTTGGTGGGGAGTAGGAACAGAAAGACGTGATCTGATTGGCCGAAGTGGGGGCGGGAGATTACTTTGTATGCATCACATATGTTTTTGTACACGTGGTCTAGCACATTGTTGCCTCTCGTGGGGCAGGAGACATGTTGGTGATATTTTGGGATAATTTGTTTTGAACTTGCTTGGTTAAAATCTCCTGTGATGATAAATGCTGCATCCGGGTGAAAGGATTCTTGCTGGCTAAAATGGTCTTGTACAGTTCGCCGAGTGCCGCCGTTGTGTTAGCTTGTGGCGGTATGTAAACAGCAAACAGCGGTGATAATAACAGAAGTGAATTCCCTCGGCAAATAGTGGGGTCTTCCTCCCAAGGCACTTAAAGTATTCACACCCATTTCGTTTTTCCACATTTTGTTACAGCCTGAAATTAAAATAGATACAATTTATAACAATTTGTGTCACTGGCCTACACACAATACCCCACACTATCCAAGTCAAATTATGTTAATTTTTTTTTTTAAATAAACCAATAAAAAATGAAAAGCTGAAAAGTCTTGAGTCAATAACTATTCAACCCCTTTGTTATGCCAAGCCTAAATAAGTCCAGGATTAAAAATGTGCTTAGAAAATCACATAATAAATTGCATGGACTTAATAGGGTTAACATGATTTTTGAAAGACTCCATCATCTCTGTTACCCACACATACAATTATCTGATTCAACCATAAAGAGGTTTTCCAATCCGTCGCAAAGAAGGGCAGCTATTGGTAGATGGGTAAAACATTTTTTTAACACTTTATTAATTACACTTTGGATGGTGTATCGGTCACTACAAAGATAAAGGAGTCCTTCCTAACTCAGTTGCTGGAGTGGAAAGGAAACCATTCAATGGTGACTTTAAACAGTTACAGAGTTTAATGGCTGTGATAGGAGAAAACTGAGGATGGATCAACAACATTGTAGTTACTCCACAATACTAACCTATTTGACAGAGTGAAAAGAAGAGAGTCTGTACAAAATAAAAAATATTCCAAAACATGCATTCTGTTTGCAACAGATCACTAAAGTAATACTGCAAAAAATGTGTCAAAGCAATTCATTTTTTGTCCTGAATACAGAGTGTTATGTTTGGGGAAAATCATATACAACACCTTATTTTTAAGCATAGTGGTGGCTGCATCCTTTTATGGGTATGCTTGTAATCGTTAAGGACTGTGGAGTTTTTCAGGATAAAAAAGAAACATAATGGAGTTAAGCACAGGCAAAATCCTAGAGGAAAATCTGATTTAGTCTACTTTTCACCAGACACTGGGAGCTGAATCCACCTTTCAGCAGGACAATAACCTAAACCTAAAACAAAATAACCTAAAACAAAATAACCTAAAGGCCAAATCTACGCTGGAGTTGCTTACCAAGAAGACAGTGAATGTTCCTGAGTGGCCAAGTTACAGTTTTGACCTAAATCTACTTGAAAATCTATGGCAAGACCTGAAAATGGTTGTCTAGCAATGATCAACAACCAATTTGACAGAGCTTTAAGAATTTAGAAAAGATAAATGTGCAAATATTGTACAATCCAGGTGTGCAACGCTCTTAGAGATTTACCCAGTAGAGACTCAGAGCTGTTGTCGCTTCCAAAGGTGCTTCAATAAAGTATTGACTCAGGGGTGTGAATACTTATGTAAATGATGATATCTCTGTATTTCATTTTTAATACATTTGCTAACATTTAAAAAACATGTTTTCACTTCGTCATTACAGGGTGTGTAGATAGGTGAGAAAAAATATCAATTTAATCAATTTTGAATTCAGGCTGTAAGACAACCAATATGTCAAGGGGTATGAATACTTTCTGAAGGCACTGTATATTATTGTTTACTAGTGTGTGGGACAACATGTCCTATGACTATTGACTATTAACTATTCCGTAACCACTCACTTTTCAATCAGGGTTGATCGGAAAATGCTTTGTTCAAAATAAGACATTGTATCATTGCGTCTTTGTACTCCCTGACAAAGGGCATGCAGCCGAAACGCGTCAGAGCTTTTAAATCTTGGTTCCATTGACATACAAGTAAAGGCATTTTTATTCATTATATGAAAAATGCCTTCATCCTCCTTTGTTTTTGGTGACCAATTTACCCCTTTTACCAAAGACCACTACAAAGACCTACTAATGTGTACCCTAGCAGCGCTTTCCTTCCTTCTTTTATTCCATGTCTCATGGATAACGTTCTCTCAGAATCAGATAGGAACCTTCATAACATTCCCTAATGGACATCAAAATACCTTATTATAATGTTATACTGTGACCAAACCCGGGACCTGTACTGAATGTCCTCTGATGGTCCTGAAGTTAAAGTCATGTTTTAATGTTCCTAGAACGTTCTCAGAACGTCAGTGGGACCTAATGGGAACGTCCCCACATGTCCTTAGGATGTCCCCTGTTTGCTGGGCAAGCACGGCCAAACAGCTATAGCTGCTGTAATTGTTATTGTCGCATATGGATACACAATGAATCTACTGTATCCATAGAAACACACACAGATGGTGGTCCAGGAGGAGATAGGGAGGTGATGGGTAAGAGAAAAGGTTGGAGGTGGTGATTCATGACATGATTCAGCCTTGCTTCCCCCTCTCCACTGCCCCAGCTGTTATGCTAATGTGATAATCTTACTAATGAGATGAGGCACTCATACACACACACTCGCGCGCATGCACACACACACACGCACGCACGTACATGCACACACAGAAACAGACACTAATAATTATAATGAAGGATGGGTTGTTGTCTTACTGGGATGAGTATGATTGGTTAACAGACCTCGTCATGCTCTGTCACCACGGTAGGGATGCTTGTTCTGGACTCACTGGGGATTCAGTAGTCTGAAGTGTGGCTATCTGTCCTTGTCTTGGGCTGTTAGTTCCCATCCTTTCACAGTACAGGGATTTCTGAAACAAGGTGCATCTCAAAAGTCTAAACTCACCTCTCCTTGTCTCCTTTCCTCCATTTGAACTGACATGAAAGAACTGGATGGTTGAAAGTAAATTCCTGTTGGGCATCCATATTGCTTAAACTTGCCTGTCTCGTCAGATCAGTGCAGATGAAGGAGATGAGACAAGGAGACAAGGCCATTTTACACTATTGAGATCTACCCCTGTGCTGAGTAACGATAGTATCTAAGTCGTACACTCTATACATCATAAGTCCATAGCTGCAGTCAGTGGCGCTACAATAAGATCATGCTGTGGAACATGTTCCTTAAGAGCAGGGCTGGAGATAACGCCTGTAGAATGGAACATTTAATTAGCTTTGGCTAAGCTAATGACTTAGACACCTTGCAGTGATGTGACCTGCTTTTCTCTATGACTCACGAACACATACCGTATATATGCACACTGACACACACATGGGTCCCCAAACACGCAAAGGCACACACACACACACACACACACACACACACACACACACACACACACACACACACACACACACACACACACACACACACACACACACACACACACACACACACACACACACACACACACACACACACACACACACACACACACGCTGACTTATACCCCTTATACCCACACGCAAATAAGGGGGCTTGGAGACATTATAAATATGAAGTAAAATGGAAGGGAGATTGCAGCATTGGGACACCGGGTACAGTATAAATAACAAGACTCACCATGCAGCCACTAAGTGCTTGAACATTGTTTTTGCTGAGCTTTTGAATAAAGTAACACTCTGCTACTTCTGTGCCTGTCAACAAAGCAAAGAAACTCCTCAACATACCCCCGAGATGACACACTTATGCTAATCACACAGCTGATCAGCTCTCATGTGACACACACACGTGTAATTCCATACATTCTATTTCTACACTGTGACATCCCTTTTTTCCCCCTCCAGTGCCTAAAGCAGTCACGTGATTGGGTTCAAAGGTCAAGTCTGTGCTCTTTTACTGTAAATCCACCAGTCGCTGGGAAGTTTCCACCAGTCAGTGGGCAGAGATTTTTGGGCTAAATGGGGAAGGGACTGGTATACATGATGACCAGAGCTATGTCTTTCTGGCTTCCTTCCTTGCAGCTTCCATTAAGAACAGAGAGCCATGGCATGCCATCATTTAGGGCATTGCGCTGCCATAAGTAAGTGAGCAAGTCTTTCTGGGTGAGATGAAGAAATCTCTGTGATTAGTAGATTGCCATTGTGCCCGCTAGTACACAGATAACAGACTTACAAGCCACTTACTCTTGTGTGTGTTTGTGGGTGTTTGTGTGTGTGTGTGTGTGTGTGTGTGTGTGTGTGTGTGTGTGTGTGTGTGTGTGTGTGTGTGTGTGTGTGTGTGTGTGTGTGTGTGTGTGTGTGTGTGTGTGTGTGTGTGTGTGTGTGTGTGTGGTTGTGTGTGTATGTGTGTGTGTTTTTGTGTCGTGATTCAGTCATTTATTCTGGCACGCGATTGTTTGTGCTAAATTCTAATTAGCTAGTGAGAGTAGAGGTTATTTAGACTCTTAATACAATTAGGAAGACAGAGAGTGAGAAAGAGAGATACAGAGAGAGAGAGAGAGACAGAGACAGAGAGTGAGAAAGAGAGATACAGAGAGAGAGAGAGAGAGAGAGAGAAAGAGACAGAGACAGAGACAGAGAGCGAGAGCGAGAGCGAGAAAGAGAGATACAGAGAGAGATAAACAGAGACAGAGAGTGAGATAGAGAGATACAGAGAGTGAGAAAGAGCGATACAGAGAGAAAAAGAGAGAGCGAAAGATACACAGAGAGAGAGAGAGAGAGAGAGAGAGAGAGAGAGACAGAGAGAGATAATGAGAGAAAGGGGGAGTTTTGGTTTTGGTAGAAAATTCACTGCCAAGAAACACTAACGGACAAAAAACATTATCTTACACATTATAGTAACACATCACACCATTCCAAGCATTTTACTGTTTTGGAATACTGTGTTCAATATGTTTAGAGGTTCTCTATTGTGTCCTTATTGTTTAACCATAGATATGTTCTAGGAGCATTAGGTACTGCTGGAATTTCTACCATTGGCAATTCCATCTTTTTGTGAGAAATTACACTGGTCACTCAAACTATTCATGAAGTATTTATAAAGTACAAATAGCCCACACTTTAAATGAGGCCACACAGAAAGACTTAATTAATGATTAGTAAATGGTTTTAAGGACCTATATTAAACATCTTATGAATGGAGTAATGATTAATACATGGTGAAGAAACTATTAACTAATCCATTATAAATACTTTATTACGTGGAGTTATTTTAAAGCGCTACCTGAAGTTAGAATTTGAAACATAAGGAAGCCAAAGTCCTGACTAAACACAAGAGCCCATCACTGATGAAATGGTCCGAGAGAGAGAAAACAGGACAGGCAATGAGCATGATTTCGGTGATCCAGAATGTTGTGTCGGGAAATGACAGAGTTCATATCTGATGTCCTGTAAAGGAATAATGACTGATTAGAAACAAAATAGCTGCTGAGGTGAGAGACTGCAAAAAAACATCACGATCTCACTGCCCCAGACCGGCCATAGATTGATGATAAGAGAAGGAACTCTGAGTAAGGAAAAATTTCCCTTGAGGACTTTCACCTGAAAGAGATGAGGCCTATTCACCCTGTGTGTGTGAAATTGTGTGTGCATGCAAGTGTTTGCGTGTCTGTGCGTGTGCACGTATGTGTGAGTGTTCATTTCCCTGGAGGTTTTTTACCTCAAAGTGAGCAGCCCTTCTAATGCACCCTGTGTGTGTGTGTGTGTGTGTGTGTGTGTGTGTGTGTGTGTGTGTGTGTGTGTGTGTGTGTGTGTGTGTGTGTGTGTGTGTGTGTGTGTGTGTGTGTGTGTGTGTGTGTGTGTGTGCAGGCGTGCATGCGTGTGCTCATTTCCTTGTGGAATTAAAGAGAAAAGGAATTAATTCAATCCACTCTCTTGTTCGACAGGTGAAAACTGGGAATTTAAAACAGTGACTGACTAACTGAGGAGAGGGTTAGAGAGGAGTGTATGTGAAAGGGTGAAAGAGTGCGATAGTGATGGATAGAGAGTGGCTGATGAAACTACATACAGAGAGAAAGGGAGGGACACAGAGAGGAAGAGGTAGAAAATTACAATGAAGAAGAGAGAGAGACAAATAGAAAGAGATAGACAAATAGAGAGAGAGAGAGAGATAGTCAGAGAGAGAAGGGTGACGAGGAAGCGAGAGATAGACAAATAGAGTGAGAGAGAGTAATGACAGGGGAAGGTCAACTCCATTCCAGACAGAGCCAATCTAATGGATACAAAACAGCTTGTATATCATCCCTCATACTATAGGAGAGCAGAGAGCAGGGGGGGGGGAGTGGGCTGGTCTAACTCAAGGTGTCATAAAAATATTTTCACATGACTCTCCCCTTCTACTGTAAAATAAATTGCACACCTCCCTTCATATAATTAACTCAAAATAATGTTTACGGCCACAAATAACAATAAATGTAGCGACCCTGTGATAAATGTAGCGACCCTGTGTTTATAAACGTGGATATTAACTTTGCCACTTTCAGAATGCATTTGTGGCACAGTTGAAAGTGGCGTATATTCATGTATGCGAAGGGAAGCCAGGCTTCCCCAAAAAAGTACCAATAAAATGTTTTGAAATAAATAAAATAATTGATCATTCATCTCTCTGTGTTTCATAATTTTCCTTCAATTCGCAAGATGCTGAATGTATCTTACAGGAGAAAGCAACCGAGACAGCGTCCCTCTGTCTCTCTATGTGTAGGCCGTCTATCTGATGCTGTCTGGTCCAAACGAGTATGACATTGTTGCTGCCCGTAGCATTGAAGGCAAGGAAAGCAAGCGAGCATCTGGCCTCCCTAGACAAAAAAAGTATAAAAAATGTGCCAATCAGCATTGAGCTAAACTGAGCGAGCTCAACTGTGAATGGTGTCAAGGAAGTCAGCTTGGATCTGGCATCACTCCTATCAAATCCTATTGAGAGTATACGTCATTGACAGTGGCTAGCTAGCCAGCTTGCTAAAATTGTCCCTTTCCTAAATTAGCCATGGATGAAGATAGGGGTTTGGACTTGTGGTTTTACTTAATTCTCCGTACTGGCCAACGATTACAACGGCGATTCTGATCCAACCATTAATTCATACATTGTTGTGCCCCTGGCCTGAGAGGATGGAAGTTCAATATGTAGCTAGATGCAGAAGGCTAATGTTGATGAACCTACCAGGTTCTAACCTAACCTACTAATGTTGATGAACCTACAATGAACCTACCAGGTACAACCCCAAATCCGTAAACACGGGCACCCTCATAGATATCATCCTAACCAACCTGCCCTCCAAATACACCTCTGCTGTCTTCAAACAGGATCTCAGCGATCACTGCCTCATTGCCTGCGTCCGTAACGGGTCTGCGGTCAAACGACCAACCCTCATCACTGTCAAACGCTCACTAAAACACTTCAGCGAGCAGGCCTTTCTAATCGACCTGGCCCGGGTATCCTGGAAGGACATTGACCTCATCCCTTCAATAGAGGATGCCTGGTTATTCTTTAAAAGTGCTTTCCTCACCATCTTAAATAAGCACGTCCCATTCAAAACATTTAGATCCAGGAACAGATATAGCCCCTGGTTCACTCCAGACCTGACTACCCTTGACCAGCACAAAAACATCCTGTGGCGTACTGCATTCGCATCGAATAGCACCCGCAATATGCAACTTTTCAGGGAAGTTAGGAACCAATATACACAGGCAGTTAGGAGCGCAAAGGCTAGCTTTTTCAAACAAAAATTTGCATCCTGTAGCACAAACTCCAAAAAGTTCTGGGACACTGTAAAGTCCATGGAGAATAAGAGCATCTCCTCCCAGCTGCCCACTGCACTGAGGCTAGGAAACACTGTCACCACCGATAAATCCATGATAATTGAGAATTTCAATAAGCATTTTTCTACGGATGGCCATGCTTTCCACCTTTCCACAATGCTTTCCTACCCCGGTCAACAGCCCTGCACCCCCACAGCAAATTGCCCAAGCCTCCCCCATTTCTCCTTCCCCCAAATTCAGATAGCTGATGTTCTGAAAGAGCTGCAAAATCTGGACCCCTACAAATCAGCCGGGCTAGACAATCTGGACGCCAAAATTGTTGCAATCCCCTATTACTAGCCTGTTCAACCTCTCTTTCGTATCGTCTGATATCTCCAAAGATTGGAAAGCTGCCGCGGTCATCCCCCTCTTCAAAGGGGGAAACACTCTAGACCCAAACTGCTACAGACCTATATCTATCCTACCCTACCTTTCTAAGGCCTTCAAAAGCCAAGTTAACAAACAGATCACCGACCATTTCGAATCTCACTGTACCTTCTCCGCTATGCAATCTGGTTTCCGAGCTGGTCATGGGTGCACCTCAGCCACGCTCAAGGTCCTAAACGATATCATAACCACGATCAATAAGAGACAATACTGTGCAGACTCAACAGCCTTGGTTTCTCAACTGACTGCCTCGCCTGGTTCACCAACTACTTCTCAGACAGAGTTCAGCGTGTCAAATCGGAGGGCCTGTTGCATGGACCTCTTGCAGTCTCTATAGTGGTGCCACAGGGTTCAACCCCCGGGCCGACTCTTTTCTCTGTATACATCAATGATGTCGCTCTTGCTGCTGGTGACTCTCTGATCCACCTCTACGCAGACGACACCATTCTGTATACTTCTGGCACTTCTTTGGACACTGTGTTAACTAACCTCCAGACGAGCTTCAATGCCATACAACTCTCCTTCTGTGGCCTCCAACTGCTCTTAAATGCAACTAAAACTAAAAGCATGCTCTTCAACCGATCGCTGCCCGCACCTTCCCGCCCGCCCAGCATCACTACTCTGGACGGTTCACCCACCCGTAACACGCGCTCCAGCAGGTATATTTCACTGGTCACCCCCAAAGCCAATTCTTCCTTCGGCCTCCTTTCCTTCCAGTTCACTGCTGCCAATGACTGGAACGAACTGCAAAAATCACTGAAGCTGGAGACTCATATCTCCCTCACTAGCTTTAATCACCAGCTGTCAGAGCAGCTCATAGATCACTTCACCTTTACATAGCCCACCTGTAATTAGTCCATCCAACTACCTCATCCCCATACTGTTATCTATTTTATTTATTTTGCTTCTTTGCACCCCAGTATCTCTACTTGTACACTCATCTTCTGCACATCTATCACTCCAGTGTTTAATTTCTAAATTGTAATTATTTCGCCACTATGGCCTATTTATTGCCTTACCTCCATTATCCTACCTCATTTGCACACACTGTTTATAGACTTTTTCTATTGTATTATTTACTGTATGTTTGTTTATTCCATGTGTAACTCTGTGTTGTTGTTTGTGTTGCACTGCTTTGCTTTATCTTGGCCAGGTTGCAGTTGTAAATGAGAACTTGTTCTCAACTAGCCTACCTGGTTAAATAAAGTTGAACAAATATATATATATATATATATATATATATATATATATATATATATATATATATATATGTTAACTACCTAACGTTGCCCTTGAATAACAAGCATTTTAGCTAGGTGGCCTAGGACAACGAAAAATAAAAGCGCGTACTCTATGACAGAGATAGACCTTTTCATCAACATGAAAGAGAGAACTGGCATTTCTCTACAGTTAGGGTGAGTTGACATGTTTTCTACTTGCATGAACACACCCAGAAATCAGAACCATGGACAGCCACATCATATTTAACTTATGCTGATTGGGCAATTTTTTTGGTATCTTTAGTTGTCACTACATTAGACTAAGCAGAGGTGATTTGATGATGTTGAAATAGTGGAGACAGCTCTTGTTTTCTTTGCAACTTGCAGTAATCACATTTACATTTGGGTAATTTAGCAGATACTCTTGTCCTGAGCGACAGTAGTAAGTGCATACTACGTTTTCATATTTGTTTGTATTGGTCCCCCATAGGAAACGAACCCACAATCCTGGCGTTGGAAGTGCCATGGTCTACCAACAGAGCCACATGGGATCACTCCCTGTGGTTCTATATCAATAGTTTTTTAGTGGTCCGAAAATTTTACTTTAACTTGCTTTACCATGCTGTAAGTAATTTCCCCTGCCTGTTTCATCACACTGCTATCAGAGCCAGCTGCAGACAACGATCAGCTAGTGGGAAATCAGATTTTCAGCATTTCGATGCCATATTTATAATTATATAAAATATATGCCCCAAATTTTCCTCCAACAGTTTTCTGTGCCAATGCACCACACAACAAATAAACAAAGCATTGTCAATCTCGACAAACAGAAAATACATCCCTCACTACCTTGTAGGCCTACCCAGTATCGAAGGCTTAGTTTGACAATCTCTGTATGTCATTAAACATTATGGTGTTTTGTAACAGATGTCTCGTTTAGGCTACTACATGATACAAACATTTCCCCTATACCCATCATGAGGTTTGATCCTGAGTGGCGCAGCAGTCTAAGGCATTGCATTGCAGTGCTAGATGTGTCACTACAGACCCAGGTTTGATCCCCAGCTGTATCACAACCGGCCGTGATCGGGAGTCCCATAGGGCAGCACACAGTTGACCCAGTGTCGTTAGGGGAGGGTTTGGCCAGGGTAGGCCGTCATTGTCAATAAGAATTTGTTCTTAACTGACTTGCCTGGTTAAATTAAAGGTTACATTTAAAAAATATATATAGTTGCAAACGAGAGTTTCTATTGGACAAATTCAGGTATGTTTATCCCCCTTTCATTCTATTTAAGATTTTTTTTTCAACAGAATCGGCAAAATTAATACACCCCTGATAACACGCTAACATAGTTGACTTTCATATATGGGTGTGCCGAGTAGTCAGACAAAACAAGTATGGTAACAGATGTCGGCAATTTTCTGGATATGATTTTGATCCCAGTATTTTTTGTAATTATCAGTGAAAAAAAAACATATTTTAATTTTTTTCCAGCAGGCATCTTTCTCATGTCAGTCAGTTTCTAAACCGTACTGTACTGTCTTTGAGTCAGTCATGTGCGGTCTAAATATCTCAAATGGCTAGTTTACCCGTCTGTAAAGAGAAGGGGCAGGCTGTACGTTGATCCTGCTGCTCTGATTGGATAGAGTGAAGCTGTGTTTCTCACAGTACAAATATTTTCTGAAGTGACCGGGATTGCACAATAAAGTCAGGGATTTATTTCCATTGTGGTCCCTATTTTCTACATAAATACATATACAATGACATAGATAACAGGCACATTACAGAGATACAGACCAACAAAAATTATGTCCTCCAGATGAGTATGAGAGGGGAGTTTAAGTACAATTCTTCCAAGCTTGTTTTGGCTGGTCTGTAGCTTATTCTTTAAAAGTTTGTTTGGAAACCTGATTAATTTCAAGCCATTTTGAGGATGCTTGGAATTTTATTTTGGATGAACATGATTACAGGAGACTTTTGAAGTAGCCTAATCAGATTAAAACATTGTGACTGGTTGTGTTAATGCCACATATAAAAGGTAATACATTTTAAAACTTAAATGATAAATATTTAGGTTATATTGAAGCGTAAGGTTGCAAACTGCGTGAGGAATAGCCACTAGGATTGGAGAGGAGGCAGAGTGCTTGTTAAGCTTTCCTAAATAACTGGGCCTGCCGGGAGCAGACTGTACAGTGCATTCGGAAATTGGCCCCCGTCACTTTTTCTACATTTTGTACAGACTCAACAGCCTTATTCTAAAATTGATTAAATAAAAACACATCTTCATCAATCTACACACAATAACCCATAATGACAAAGAGAAAACAGGTTTTTAGAAAGGTTTGTAAAAACAGAAATAGCTTTTTTACATAAGTCTTCAGACCCTTTGCTATGAGACTCTAAATTGAGCTCAGGTGCATCCTGTTTCCATTGATCATTCTTGAGATGTTTCAACAACTTGATTGGAGTCCACCTGCGGTAAATTCAATTGATTGGACATGATTTGGAAAGGCACACACCTGTCTATATAAGGTCCCACAGTTGACAGTGCATGTCAGGTCAAAGGAATTGTCCGTAGAGCTCCGAGACAGGATTGTGTCGAGGCACAGATCTGGGGAAGTGTACCAAAACCTTTCTGCAGCATTGAAGATCCATTCTTAAATGGAAGAAGTTTGGAACCACCAAGACTTCCTAGAACTGGCCCCCTGGCCAAACTGAGCAATCGGGGGAGAAGGGCCTGGGTCATGGAGGTGACCAAGAACCTGATGGTCACTCTGACAGAGCTCCAGAGTTCCTCTGTGGAGATGGGAGAACCTTCCAGAAGGACAACCATCTCTGCAGCACTCTACCAATTAGGCCTTTATGGTAGAGTGGCCAGACAGAAGCCACTCCTCAGTAAAAGGCACATGACAGCCCACTTGGAGTTTGCCAAAAAGCACCTAAAGATCTCCCAGACCATGAGAAACAAGATTCTCCGGTCTGATGAGACCAAGATAGAACTCTTTGACCTGAATGCAAAGTGTCAGGAGGAAACCAGGCACAGCTCATCACCTGGCCAATACCATCCCTATGGTAAAGCATGGGGGTGGCAGCATCATGGGGCGGCAGGTTGCATTGAGCCAGTAACCGAAAGGTTGCTGGATTGAACCCCTGAGCTGACAAGGTAAAAATCTTTCGTTCTGCCCCTGAACAAGGCAATTAACCCACTGTTCCCCGGTAGGTCATCATTCTTAACCTGTTGGGGCTCGGGGGCAGTATTGAGAAATTTTGAAAAAAATATGTGCCCATTTTTAACTGCCTCCTACACCAACTCAGAAGCTAGGATATGCATATTATTAACACATTCGGATAGAAAACACTCTGAATTTTCTAAAACAGTTTCAATGGTGTCTGTAAGTATAACAAAACTCATATTGCAGGCAAAAACCTGTGAAAAATAGATTAAAAAAAAAATGTGAATTTTGTGACTGTACTATTTAGTGTCATTGTTTTATAGATACCATAGTGAGAAAGGATTCATTTCGCAACACCTACGGCTTCCACTAGATGTCAACGATCTTTATAAAGTTGTTTGAAGCGTCTATGATAAACAGAGAGCAAATTAGAATGCAAGGAAGTTGACATGTCATCACTTAATTTTTTTGCGCCTGCGCATAAATCTGAGAAGCGTGAGTTTGTCATTATTGTTTATCTAGACATAGGATAGGTTGTGTGAAAATATTACTGATGTTTAACGTTAAAAATGGACCAAAAGATTAATGCTAAACAACGTTTGACATGTTTGAACGAACGTAAATAGATTATTTACTAGTTTTTTTTAGCTTTTCGGCGTGATTTACACCCCCCCCCCCACCACGTTTTGTGGGAGCATAATGAACGCTAACTACTTGGTGTTATTTGGACATAAATTATGAACTTTGTCAAAAGAAACCACATTTGTTCCGGACCTGGGATTCCTGGCAGTGGCTTCTGATGGAGATAATCAAAGGTAAGGGGATATTTACAATGTTATTATCGATATTAGATGATGCTAACTGTATAGCATAGCTTATTGTTCTTAGCATAGCACCCCGTTTATTGCAAAATGTGATTTCCCAGTAAAGTTATTTTGAGATCTGGCCATTCGGTAGCAATTACGAGATGATAATATATTATTCTTTGAATGACAATATTATAATTTACCAATGTTTTCAAATAGTAATTTTGTTATGTTCACCGGAAGCATTTCAGAGAAGAAAAAAATCTGAATTTCACGCTACTGTAAAATGCTGTTTTTGGATATAAATATGAACTTGATGGAACAAAAAATGCATGTATTGTATAACATAATGTCCTAGGAGTGTCATCTGATGGAGATTGACAAAGGTTAGTGCATAATTCTAGCTGGTTTCTGCTTTTGGTGACGCCTGACCTTGAATTGAAAATGGATGTTTGTACTTTTGTGGCTATGTACTGTCCTAACATAATCTAACTTTATGCTTTTGCCGTAAAGCCTCTTTGAAACTCGAACAATGTGGTTAGATTAAGGAGATGTTTATCTTTTAAATTGTGTAAAATAGTTGATTGTTTGAGAAATTGAAATTATTAGATTTTTGATGTTTTGTATTTCCAGCCTTGTTAGCAATCCCGACTCGGGGTTCATTGCTAACCTGTAGCCCCAACAGGTCTTGTTATGGATAGGGGGCAGTATTTTCATGGCCGGATAAAAAACGTACCCGATTTAATCTGATTATTACTCCTGCCCAGAAACTAGAATATGTATATAATTATTAGCTTTGGATAGAAAACACTCCAAAGTTTCTAAAACTGTTTGAATGCTGTCTGTGAGTATAACAGAACTCATTTGGCAGGCCAAAACCTGAGAAGATTCCAAACAGGAAGTGCCCTCTCTGACCATTTCTTGGCCTTCTTGATCATCTCTATCCAAAACAGGGGATCTCTGCTGTAACGTGACATTTTCTAACGCTCCCATAGGCTCTCAGAAGGCGCCAGAACGTTGAATGATGACTTTGCAGGCCATGGCTGAAAAACAGTAGCGCATTTGGTAAGTGGTCGATCAGAGAACAATGAGACTGGCGCGCGCATGCACGAGAAGAGTCCATTTTAGATTTTTAGTCTTTGAACGAAAACAGGGTTTCCCGGTCGGAATATTATCGCTTTTTTACGAGAAATATCGCATAAAAATTGATTTTAAACAGCGTTTGACATGCTTCGAAGTACGGTAATGGAATATTTTGAATTTTTTTTGTCACGAAACGCTCCAGGCGCGTCACCCTTCGTTACCCTTCGGATAGTGTCTTGAACGCACAACAAAACGCCGCTATTTGGATATAACTATGGATTATTTGGAACCAAACCAACATTTGTTATTGAAGTAGAAGTCCTGGGAGTGCATTCTGACGAAGAACAGCAAAGTTAATCCAATTTTTCTTATAGTAAATCTGAGTTTGGTGAGTACCAAACTTGGTGGGTGTCAAAATAGCTAGCCCGTGATGGCGAGCTATCTACTCAGAATATTGCAAAATGTGCTTTCACCGAAAAGCTATTTTAAAAATCGGACACCGCGATTGCATAAAGGAGTTCTGTATCTATAATTCTTAAAATAATTGTTATGTTTTTTGTGAACGTTTATCGTGAGTAATTTAGTAAATTCACCGGAAGTGTTCGGTGTGAATGCTAGTTCTGAACGTCACATGCTAATGTAAAAAGCTGTTTTTTTTATATAAATATGAACTTGATTGAACAAAACATGCATGTATTGTCTAACATAATGTCCTAGGAGTGTCATCTGATGAAGATCATCAAAGGTTAGTGCTGCATTTAGCTGTGGTTTTGTTTTTTGTGACATTATATATGCTAGCTTGAAAAATGGGTGTCTGATTATTTCTGGCTGGGTACTCTGCTGACATAATCTAATGTTTTGCTTTTGCTGTAAAGCCTTTTTGAAATCAGACAGTGTGGTTAGATAAAGGAGAGTCTTGTCTTTAAAATGGTGTAAAATAGTCATATGTTTGAAAAATGGAAGTTTGGGGATTTTTGAGGAATTTGTATTTCGCGCCACGCCTATCATTGGATATTGGAGCAGGTGTTCCGCTAGCGGAACGTCTAGATGTATTAACTGACTTGCCTAGTTAAATAAAGGTTAAACAAAACATTTAAAAATGAAAATGCTGTGGGGATGTTTTTCAGTGGCAGGGACTGGGAGACTAGTCAGGATCGAGGGACAGATGAACAGACGCAGGCCGCCTTATTGTCCTTAGAATTTCTAACCAAACAGCTGGAGGCAGGGCTTTCTCCTATATAAATACATTTTTATAGATTGGTCTGCCTATCCATGTGAGAGATTCTGACTCAGTCTCAACCTTTAAGTTTTTACTGAAGACTCATCTCTTCAATAGGTCCTATTGACTGTAGTCTGGCCCAGGGGTGCGAAGGTGAACGGCAAGGCACTGGAGCGACGAACCACCCTTGCTGTCTCTGCCTGGCCGGCTCCCCTCTCTCCACTGGGATTCTCGGTCTCTGACCCTATTACGGGGAATGAGTCACTGGCTTACTAGTGCTCTTCCATGACGTCCCTAGGAGGGGTGCGTCACTTGAGTGGGTTGAGTCACAGACGTGATCTTCCTGTCTGGTTTTGCGCCCCCTTGGGCTCGTGGTGTGGAGGAGATATTTGTGGACTATACTCAGCCTTGTCTCAGGGAAGTAAGTTGATGGTCTGTTTATATCCCTCTAGTGGTGTGGGGGCTGTGCTTTGGCAAAGTGGGTGGGGTCATATCCTGCCTGGTTGGCCCTGTCTGGGGATATAGTCGGAAGGGGCCAGCCTCCAGTATCTATGATGCAATAGTCTATGTGCCGGGGGGCTAGGGTCAGTCTGTTATATCTGGTGTAATTCTCCTGTCTTATCTGTTGTCCTGTGTGAATTTAAGTATGCTCCCTCTAATTCTCTCTCTCTCCCTCCACTCCCAGAGGACCTGAGCGCTAGCACCTGAGCCCTAGGACTACCTGGCCTGATGACTCTTGGCTGTCCCCAGTCCACCTGGTCGTGCTGCTGCTCCAGTTTCAACTGTTCTATGGAATCCTGACCTGTTTACCGGACGTTTTACCTTGTTCCGGACCTGCTGTTTTGACTCTCTCTCTCTACCGCACCTGCAGTCTCGACCTCTGAATGCTTGGCTATGAAAAGCCAACTGACATTTACTCCTAAGATACTGACCTGTTGTACCCACTACAACCACTGTGATTATTACTTGTGCCCTGCTGGTAATCCATGAACGTTTTAACATCTTGAAGAACAATCTGGCCTTTATGGCCATGTACTCTAAAAATCTCCACCCGGCACAACCAGAAGAGGACTGACCACACCTCAAAACTTCATAGGTTGCTGCATTTCTAGGGAGTTTTCCATGCCACCGTGCTTCTACATCTGCATTGCTTGCTGTTTGGGGTTTTAGGCTGGGTTTCTTTTTAGCACTTTATGACATCTGCGGATGTAAAAAGGGCTTTATAAATACATTTGATTGAATGGCACAAAGTACAGAGACATGCTTGATGAAAGCCTGCTCCAGAGCGCTCAGGACCTCAGACTGGGGCGAAAGTCCACCTTGCACCAGGACAATGGCCCTCAGCACACAGCCAAGACAAAGCAGGAGTGGCTTTTGGACAAGTCTCTGAATGGCCTTGAGTGGCCCAGCCAGAGTTGGGCCCGGAATTGAACCCGATCGAACATCTCTGGAGAGACCAAGCTTCGTACTTCATACCCAAGAAGACAAAGTACTGAGTAAAGGGTCTGAATACTCTACAAGGTGTTGAAAGCATTCCACAGTCAATGCTTCTCACAGTTGTGTCAAGTTGGCTGGATGTCCTTTGGGTGGTGGACCATTCTTGGTCCCCATTGTAAGGCTGGAGCAGAATGCATAATGTGAATGTACTTCACAATGCATCTGACAGTGTATTGCTGTTCAGTTGTTGATAAAATGGCTACTGTTGATCAAAACAATTTGACAGGGAGCTAAGAGTCGTGGTTTGAGATGCACAGTCAGTTTCAGTATGCAAGTGATATAGATATGTATGTTTACGTGGATGGGATACTTGGCACGGTATGTAAGCAGTATAGCCGATGGGATGTTAGACACAGTGTGTAATCACGGCTTTACCAGTAAGTACTGAATGTGTACGTGGATGGGATGCTCAGACCAAAGAGAGGGATTTGTATGTGGATCAGCAGTAGAGTGCGCTGTGTACATGGATGGATGGGTTGTGTGCAGTGTGTAAGCTCTATCAGTAGGTACGTGTACATGGATGGGATGTCGACTGCTCTGTATAATTGCGCTGCTCCATGGGTAATGATGACCCTGTTGAACTGTGTGCTGATTGGCTCCTTGGCTCCCACGCTGTAAAGGCTCAACCAATAGGAACTGTCGCTAGGGTTTCAGAGCTAAGTGTAAAATGGAGAGAGAGAGAGAGAGAGAGAGAGAGAGAGAGAGAGAGAGACACTGCCTGAATCTCCATCACACCAGGTTCACACACAAACATGCACAGTTGTGGAGATTCTGTAAACAAGGACCTTAAACAAACAATGCACAGCATGGCGACAACATAGCAAGGCGAGGGGGGTTCAGGGACAGGCAAGGAAAAGAAGACAGAAGAGATTGAATGATATGGAAAAGAGGAGAGTGCGCAAAGAGGTGGGAAAAGAAGGGAAGAGATGTCGGTAAAGAGGAGAGGAAGCTTGAGGCTACAGTATCTTCTACTCTGTGCTTTCTATTGGGGTTATTGGGAGGTCAAAGATGGTTTGCTGATTGAGAGCAGACTGGTGAAATAGTGGAGACATTCTGGAGACACAGCATTACTGCCAACCCTTATGGAAAACCCACATGCATTTCACATGAAGTGTTCCAAAAAGACGTTTTCATGTGATCACATGATTTTATGTGAAGTTAATGCAATAACGTGGGACAGTATGTAAAGCAACATGTGATAACATGAAACAACACATGAAAACATTTGGTCACATTTGATCTGTTCCAAAAACATGTTGTATTCCACATGTAAAATCATGTGAAATACTTTTCTGTAAGGGAATCCTCATCATATTCTCCAGTCCCCCTATTCCCCCCCCCCCCCCACACACACACACACACACACACACACACACACACACACACACACACACACACACACACACACACACACACACACACACACACACACAATAACCGGTGGAGTTTTGATCAGATTGCCTGCGGGTTCCTCGTTAGCACCGTTAAGCGGATGTGACATCCAACCTCAGGTATGGCTGAGGCTCGAAGGCTCCAGACCTGCGCCAGGCATCCCAGGGGAGATAGTGCTGTGGTCAGACTGTGCTTATTACCCTCCACACATCCTGAGGGGAGCTCGGGGATGTGGCCCGAGCAGACACACAGACACTGAGAGATGAGGCTACTCTCCAGGGGATAATCTGTTGACAGATAAGTCCCAGGCTGCAGTTCATGCTTGCACTTTCTCTCTTCCACTCACTCACCCGCTCTTTTCTCCTATCCACATGTCCTCTTCTGTCTCTCTTGGTAAACACAGATAAAGTAAGGAAGCTAAATGAGATGTGTGATTACAGGAGGAATGAAAAATAAACCATTTCTTTTGTTTTAAGGGAGGTGTTTGTGAGTGTAGACTTGGGTGAAAATCCAAGGTGAAATACTGAAAAGAGAGACCTGTATAAGAGAGATGTAGCAACCAATATAGACTTCTGAAAGCACAACATGTAGACACAAAGCAGATATTTCTATCTATATCAAATGTTAAAAGATAATTTAGCTTTTTCTTTTTCAGCCGAATCATTATTTTTATGTAACTGGAAATGGAAAGGGGGATACCTAGTCAGTTGTACAACTGAACGTGTCTTCCGCATTTAACCCCTCATGTTATAGAAGGGTCCAGACACGATTTCACTTATTCTTGAGACACTTACCCCAACCAGCAAGTAATTTCCTGATCCTCATTGTGCAGTACAGAAGAAGCATTTTCATGTAAAAAAAATTAGCAAATGCTCCAAAAACACCAAAATACGTCCTTTTAGAAATGGAAAAGCTCTCAATATAGTGATACAGGTCTTAAGATGCTGTACACACAAAATTGAACATTATCCGCAACGCTATATTCCATTTTGTTGTGACTCAAACAAACCTCTCCGTCCATTCTAGCAGCAGGCTTCACAGAGAATGGAACAACTGGATAGGGGAAACAGCTCTAGTTGCACAATATGGAATTTAACATTGTGGATAAAGTGAGAATGACAATTGCAAGTGTACAATATCTAAAGACCTGCATTACTATACTGAGAGCTTTTTGTTTCTAAAATAACCTATTTGGGTGTTTTTGGAGCATTTGTTCATGTTTTTTCAGAGCCCCAGTACTGCACAAGGTCCTGTGAGGTCCTAATAGAGAGAGAAAAAGAGAGAGAAAAAGGGAGAGAGCGAGAATTTATAAAGACAGAGAGAGAGGATATAGAGGCAGAAGAGGATGGAGATACAGAGATAGAGATAGAGGAGGACAGAGACAGAGAGGAGAATAGAGACAGAGAGAGAGGAGGCATCTTGTCATGGGTCATTTTACTCTCTCTACTAATCGTCGTCACCCAAACAAGCCAGAAGGACAGAGAGTGTCAAGGGATTTACAATGCCACACACACAGTCACGCAATGCCAAAATACAGTATAGCATGCTTTGTTAACTCTCTTACACATGTACACAGACAGTACACATACGTAAAAACACACACATGCATGCACGCACACACATGCTCTCTCCTTTCTTTCTCTCTCTGACAGAAATACTGAGCTACTGTAGCAGCATGCACAAGCAATAGCCTAAATGAAAATGCCACTTTCATCTCCACGCTACTCCACAATCCACTTAAAGGCCAGCAAGAAAAACGTAAGGAAAACGTTGAGTTGACTGTACAATGCAGTGTATGATTCGACACAATTGTATTTTATAATAAGTGGAGCAGCTAGGCAAAGCCAAAGCATGCGTGTGTGTGTGCACCAGTGGAGGCTCATAACAATGGCTGGAACGAAGAGAATGTAATGGCATCAAACACATGGAAACCATGTGTCTGATGTTGTTGATACCTTTCCCCTGATTCAGCTCCAGTCATTACCATGTGCCCGTCCTCCCCAATTAAGGTGCCACCAACCTCCTGTGGTCAGCACGTCCGTGTGTGTGTGTGCGCGTGTTTGTGTGTAACTTGCACTTTAGTATCATATATAGTCGCAGCGTATGTGACAAAGAAAAAGGACATTGTGACCGCTGTATGCCTCCGGTCCCTGAGGAGTATGATGTCTGTGTGTGTGTATTGTATATTCACATTGGTGAACTGTCTTCAGGCTTTCGCAGGTCCTGTTCGTGTTGCAGTGAGGCAGAACTAACTGCTGAAGCACTGCGCCCTCACAACATTGTGTGTGTGTGTGCGTGCACGCATATGGATGTGCATGTGTTTGCATATACAATGGAGACTATATCAGCTGCGGCGTCAAAGAATACTACGAAGCACTTACCGTAATTTCCGGACTATTAAGCGCACCTGAATATAAGCCACACCCACTGAATTAAAAAATATATATTATTTTGAACATAAATAAGCCGCACATGTCTATAAGCCGCAGGTGCCTATCGGTACATTGAAACAAATTAACTTTACACAGGCTTTAACGAAACACGGCTTGTAACAAAAATAAATAGGCTTTAACGAAACACGGCTTGTAACAAAAATAAATAGGCTTTAACGAAGCACGGCTTGTAACAAAAATAAATAGGCTTTAACGAAACACGGCTTGTAACAAAAAACAAAAAATTTGCAGTAAACTGTAGCCTACCAAGAAAGTCATTGGTCACTATCTTCCTCTCTCCTTCGGAGCTGAATAGCCTCAGAATTGCTTCATCCGATATTGGATCGTTTTCATTGTCGCTCTCGTCACTTTCATCCGGAGGCAAATCCCCCGCTGAGCCCTTTTCAACACGCAGCAGTCCAGCGTTTCGAAACCCGTTGATGATAGTGGATTTTTTGACAATGCTCCACGCTGTCAGGACCCACAAATTTGAAAGCGGGAAAAATCCATATATTAGCCGCGTTTGAGGCTACAGTTGAGGATAAGAACGCTTAGAACAAGTCCCACTACCTCCACAGGCCATCAAACATGTTGAAAGACAATACAGGAATAAGGTGGAATCCTACTACACCGGCTCCAACGCCCGACACATGTGACAAGAACTACAGTCTATTACGAATTACAAAAGAGGACCCAGACTTAAACTACCCAACGATGACTCCTTATCATAAGAATGTAATGCTTTTATACGACTCCTTATCAGACGAATGTAATGCTTTTATACAAACTTCAACAAAAACAACACAAAGCCTTGCAAGAGGGCCCCCGCTGTTCAAGAGGATTGGGTGATCTCGGTCTCCAAGACTGACGTTCGTAAGACTTTTAATCGGGTCAACAATCGTAAGGCCGCAGGGCCAGACGTTATTCAAGGTTGCGTCCTCAGGGCATGAGCAGACCAGTTGGCTGGCATCTTCACAGACATTTTCTACCTATACTTTATCTCGGTCTATAATCCCTACATGTGTCACGCCCTGACCTTAGAGAGACGTTTTATTTCCTCGGGTTTGGTTAGGTCAGGGTGTGATATGGGGTGGGCAATCTAGGTTGTGGTATTTCTATGTTCCATTCTATGTTTTCTATTTCTTTGTGTTGAGCCGAGTATCGTTCCTAATCAGAGGCAGCTGTCTATCGTTGTCTCTGATTAGGAATCATACTTAGGCAGCCCTTTTTCCCTCCTTCTGTGTGGGATCTTGTTTTTGTACAGCTCCGTAAGCCTGCAGAACGTGACGTTTGTTTTTCGTTGTTTATTATTTTGTTTTAGTGTTCTGAGTTAAAATAAAGAAATATGAGCACTTACCACGCTGCACTTTGGTCTACTCCTTTTGACGATCGTCACAACATGTTTCAAGCTGACTACCATCATTTCTGTTCCCAAAAACTCTAAGGCAATGTGCCACAATGACTACTGCTCTGTAGCAGTCATATCAGTAATAATGTCATCATGAAGTCCTTTGAAAGGCTGATTATGGCACACATCAACTCCATCATCGCAGACATCCTGGACCCACTCCAATTAGCATACCACCCCAACAGATCTGCAGATGACGCAATCTCAATTGCACTCCACACTGCTCCCACCTAGACGAGAGAATTCTGTTCATCGACTACAGCTCAGTGTTCAATACCATAGTGCCCTCCAAGCTCGTCAACAAGCTCGGCACCCTGGACCTGAACACCTCCCTTTGCAACTGGTGAGGGTAGGCAAAAAGCACCTCCACCACACTGACCCTCAACATGGGGGCCCCACAGGGGTGTGTGCTTAGTCCCCTCCTGTACTCCCTGTTTACCCACAACTGTATGGCCACGCATGACTCCAACTCCATTATCAAGTTTGCTGACGACATGATGGTGGTACGCCTGATCACTGACAATGATGACACGGGTGGAGGTCAGAGTCCTTTTAGTGTGGTGGGGCAGCAGTGGAGTAGGGGAGAAGGTCAAGAGCTTCATGTTCCTCTGTGTCCACATCACTGAGGACCTAACATGGTCGTCCCACACCAGCATAGTCGTGAAGATGGCACGACAATGCCTCTTCCCTCTCAGGAGGCTGAAGAGATTTAGTATGGGCCCTCAGGACCTTTTACAGGCGCACAATCAAAAGCATCCTCACTGGTTGTATCACTGCCCTCAAACGCAAAGCCCTACAGAGGGTGTTGCGGAGGGCCCAGCGCATCACTGGGTGCGAGCTCCCGGCCATCCAAGACATTTATGCCATCTGAGCCGTGGACTGTTTTCTCTGCTCCCGTCCAGTAGGCAGTACCGGAGTATTGGGTCTCGGACCAACAGGCTCAGAGACAGCTTCTTTCCCCAGGCAATAAGGCTGTTGAATAGCTAGCTACCCTTCTCCCACAGATTATCCACACTGACTACATGCACTGACTCTATGCTCATCCACAGGTCTCTACCATTCAGGCACACACTCCTACACTGACACTCTTCTCATTCACGCTTACACACATACCAACATACACACACTCTCATGCACCCATGCTCAAACACTCACTACTGAGGCCACACACATGCTGCCATAGTGATTATAGTGACTACTGTTACCATTCGCTGCTGCTACGTTGATTATTATGATTATTATTACCATTCGTATTTATCCTGCTACCAGCCACTTTCTACCCCTTTTCTATTATTGTGATTATCATTATCGTTGGTATTTATCCTGCTACTAGTTACTTTACCCTTGTTTACATACCTACATGTACATACTGTACCTACCTCAATTATCCCAGTGCCCCTGCACATTGGATTTATGGTACTGGCACCGACCTGTATATAACTGCATTATTGTGTTTCTCTTCTTTTTTCCCTCTTGTATTTTATATGTTTTTCTTCTTATCTATAGGGAAATTCCACGTTAAAGCAATTATGCTGAGAATGTTTTTCACTTTAAAATGTATGCCAAACATATAACCACCAACAAAAAATGGCCATTAATAATTCAAAGTTCCTGTTGCTGCAGGATTATTTTCCTGCTGTAGCAAACTGGCTCAAATTAAGATCCTACATCTGTACAACTCTATGCACAATGACTACTTTGAACAATTTACACAGTAAAAAAAAACTATTTGGGAGAAACTGTGCAGACGCAAACACTGTATCTGCACAGATCTTCCTGTAAATGTGAAATTGTTAAAAGATGTCCTTGTGCATAAAGTTCTATGGTTTATTAAATCAATGGGTTTAGTCTCAGCATATTTCCGTTACCATGGACCCATACTATTACCTTTTATTCTGCATTGTTGGGAAAGAGCTTGTAAGTTAAGCATTTCACTCTACTGTTTTACACCTGCGGTATCCTGTGCATGTGACAATAAAACTTTGAAACTTGAAACGTGTGCACAATACACACATTTTTCTCACAGCATGTTTCTAATTGTGAGGATGAAGGGTATCTGAACGAACCTCTGAAGTGTAATGGAAGAAACATGTCTATAGCAGTACTTTACAAACAACAGGACTGCACTTAATAAGCCAAAGGAGCACAGAGTATCAGAGCGGACAGGTCATAGAGATTGAACACTGATTAACACTCTCCTTTAAGCTCTGCTAGTCTTTCAAGAGCCATTCATCTACTGACAGAAAGGGGGATGGAGGGAGAGAGAGCGAGCGAGAGAGCGCGAGAGAGAGAGAGAGAGAGTGAGAGCGAGAGAGTGAGAGTGAGAGAGAGACTGAGAGAAAAAGAGCGAGAAAAAATAGAGAGAGAGGATAAGGTTGAACGTCAACAGCTAAATCACCAAGCAAACAGCGGATAGAGAAAACACAAAGACAGTGTGTAAACATCGATAACTCTGATGTGGATGTGTGAGAGAGTGGAACAGGGCGTGTGTGTGTGTGTGTGGAAATACAACTAGACACACATACACTAGAAAACCCTGGTATGAGAGGCCATCCCCTAGTATTATGTTGCATCTCACCCCCTGCCCTCCTCTCCCGACCAACAGATGGCATCGGATGGCACACCCACCCCCACCCCCACACACACACAGTGACATCGACAGAGTCTAAACTGTACGGCATAGCAACATACAAACACACACTGAGACACAGCCACAAAAGTTAGAACCTCACTGCATTGATAAATGGCAAAAAAATCCAGAAGATTGAATTAAATCCACTCCCCCTCTCCTCCTACAAAACCACAACAATCTCAACCACGTCAGCCGGCCAGGACACTTTAAACATGAATCCAAATGGCCAAAGGTTATGTTTTGATAAAACATTTCAATTTGCCACAGCTTACTGAAAGCCTAGCTGATCTGATCACTAACCCTGGGCTTTAACAAATGACAGACAGAGTTAAAGCAAACTTTCACACACCCCCACACACACCCACGCACACAGACACAGATAAGGACACACGGTAAAAGGACATTACACACACAGATACATATATGTTCAAGGTCGCAGACACTCAGGCGAAAGATAAAAGGAAGGAAGCAGAGAATGGTGAGAGGAAAGGACCAATCTAACAACAAACGTTCCCAAAAGTGTAGAGAACTTTCCCTTAAGAATCTCATTAGGTCAAGCGAGGTCCATACAGAAAGGGTTTGTTGAGATCGGTGTGGAAGAACTTGACTGGCCTGCACCGACTGCATTCCACCTAATTGCCCAACATCAGTGCCAGACCTCACTAATGATCTTGTAGCTGAATGGAAGCAATTCCCCTCAGCAAATGTCCAACATCTAGTGGAAAGCCTTCCCAGAAGAGTGGAGGCTGTTATAGCAGCAAAAGGGGGACCAACTCCATATTAATGCCCATGATTTTGGAATGAGATGTTCGACGAGCCATTTGGTGTATTTGTTTGTCCAACGGTTTGGTCTGGACAGTCAGTTTTGTGAAGACCTCTTCGAAATGTGGATATCCGTGACAGTTAGCTCAGACTACTGCTATAAAGCTTGTGGATGTCGAAGAGCCAAACAACCAACATTGTTGTTTGTAGAGTCTCTTTCAATATTGGTGACATATTAGTTTATAGCTCACACGGTTTGGGTTTTACCAACTATTTTGTGACTATGTTCTTGTCCGGATCCTCTCATGTGTAGAAAAAGCAGTTTTCACAAGCCCCATATTAGGGAATAGGCTCAAACCTTATATCGGCAGAAAGAGGGGATTGAGCTGCAGTCACTACATGAAACAGTAAGTCTCTAGAAAAAACACACAGGGAGCTATTTAATATTCAAAATGTCTTCACCGTGCGATTGACGCATGTATGTGTCAATCGGCTCTAGGGGGATTCTAACTCAAATAGAATGTGGTTAACATGTTCTCAGAACTTAAGATATTAATGTTCTGTACATGTTTCAAATCAAATCAAGTTATATTTGTCAGATGCTTTGTAAACAACAGGTATAGACTAACAGTGAAATGCTTACTTATGGGCCCTTCCTAACAATACAGAGACAAAAAAAGAGAAATAATAGAAATAAAGTGCCTTCGGAAAGTATTAAGACCCCATGACCTTTTCTACATTTTGTTACGTTACAGCCTTTAAATGTATTAAATACATGTTTTTCCTCAGCAATCTACACACAATACCCCATAATGCTAAAGCAAAAAAAGGTTTTTAGAATTTTGGGCAAATGTATTAAAATAAAAAACAGAAAGACCTTATTTACATAAGTATTCAGACCCTTTGCTATGAAGCTCGAAATTGAGCTCAGGTGCATCCTATTTCCATTGATCATCCTTGAGATGTTTCTACAACTTGATTGGAGTCCACCTGTGGTAATTGTTGTTGCAGAGATTGTTGTCCTCCTTGAAGGTTCTTACACCTCCACAGAGCAACTCTGGAGCACTTTCAGAGTGACCATCAGGTTCTTGGTCACCTCCCTGACCAATGCCCTTCTCCCCTGATTGCTTAGAGATTCCAAACGTCTTACATTTAAGAATGATAAAGGCCACTGTGTTATTGGGGACCTTCAATGCTGCGAAAATGTTTTGGTACCCTTCCCCATATCTGCACCTCGACAAAATCCTGTCTCAGAGCTCTATGGACAATTCCTTCGACCTCATGGGTTGGTTTTTGCTCTGACATGAACTGTCAATGGTGGGACCTTATAGAGACAGGTGTGTGCCTTTCTAAATCATGTCCAATCAAATTATAAAAACATCTCAAGGATGATCAACGGAAAAACCTGAACTCAATTTCGAATCTCATAGCAAAGGGTCTGAATACTTATGTAAATAATATACACTGCTCAAAAAAATAAAGGGAACACTTTAACAACACAATGTAACTCCAAGTCAATCACACTTCTGTGAAATCAAACTGTCCACTTAGGAAGAAACACTGATTGACAATAAATTTCACATGCTGTTGTGCAAATGGAATAGAAAACAGGTGGAAATTATAGGCAATTAGCAAGACACCCCCAATAAAGGAGTGGTTCTGCAGGTGGGGACCACAGACCACTTCTCAGTTCCTATGCTTCCTGGCTGATGTTTGGGTCACTTTTGAATGCTGGCGGTGCTTTCACTCTAGTGGTAGCATGAGACGGAGTCTACAACCCACACAAGTGGCTCAGGTAGTGCAGCTCATCCAGGATGGCACATCAATGCGAGCTGTGGCAAGAAGGTTTGCTGTGTCTGTCAGCGTAGTGTCCAGAGCATGGATGCGCTACCAGGAGACAGGCCAGTACATCAGGAGACGTGGAGGAGGCCGTAGGAGGGCAACAACCCAGCAGCAGGACCGCTACCTCCGCCTTTGTGCAAGGAGGAGCAGGAGAAGCACTGCCAGAGCCCTGCAAAATGACCCCCAGCAGGCCACAAATGTGCATGTGTCTGCTCAAACGGTCAGAAACAGACTCCATGAGGGTGGTATGAGGGCCCGACGTCCACAGGTGGGGGTTGTGCTTACAGCCCAACACCGTGCAGGACGTTTGGCATTTGCCAGAGAACACCAAGATTGGCAAATTCACCACTGGCGCCCTGTGCTCTTCACAGATGAAAGCAGGTTCACACTGAGCACGTGACAAACGTGACAGAGTCTGGAGACGCTGTGGAGAACATTCTGCTGCCTGCAACATCCTCCAGCATGACCGGTTTGGCGGTGGGTGGTGTGCGGTGGCATTTCTTTGGGGGGCCGCACAGCCCTCCATGTGCTCGCCAGAGGTAGCCTGACTGCAATTAGGTACCGAGATTAGATCCTCAGACTCCTTGTGACCATATGCTGGTGCGGTTGGCCCTGGGTTCCTCCTAATGCAAGACAATGCTAGACCTCATGTGGCTGGAGTGTGTCAGCAGTTCCTACAAGAGGAAGGCATTGATGCTATGGACTGGCCCGCCCGTTCCCCAGACCTGAATCCAATTGAGCACATCTGGGACATCATGTCTTGCTCCATGCACCACAGATTGTCCAGGAGTTGGCGGATGCTCTAGTCCAGGTCTGGGAGGAGATCCCTCAGGAGACCATCCTCCACCTCATCAGGAGCATGCCCAGGCATTGTAGGGAGGTCATACAGGCACGTGGAGGCCACACACACTACTGAGCCTCATTTTGACTTGTTTTAAGGACATTACATCAAAGTTGGATCAGCCTGTAGTGTGGTTTTCCACTTTAATTTTGAGTGTGACTCCAAATCCAGACCTCCATGGGTTAATAAATTGGATTTCCATTGATTATTTTTGTGTGATTTTGTTGTCAGCACATTCAACTATGTAAAGAAAAAAGTATTTAATAAGATTATTTCTTTCATTCAGATCTAGGATGTGTTGTTTAAGTGTTCCCTTTATTTTTTTGAGCAGTATATATATTTTTTATATATATACACATTTGCAAAAATTTCTAAAAACCTGTTTTCACTTTGTCATTATGGGGTATTGTGTGTAGATTTATGATGAACATTTAAAATGTAATCCATTTTAGAATAAGGACGTAACGTAACAAACTGTGGAAAAAGTCAAGGGGTCTGAATCCTTTCCAAATGCACTGTATGCTAATATGGCAAAAAGTTGCTAAACATGTCTAAAATTTGATAGCTAACCAACAACTTTAACGATGTATTTGAGAGACAACAAGTGCTCACTGTGCTAATTAATTTATATTTTCAATAAACATTGGAGACAAAAATATAGTTTCATGTTTCTAAGTCAACCCCGTCTGTTTTTGCCCCATAGTTGCACATGTATCGGTTTTGTTGCTAAACAACCAAATGTTATTACACCAGATAGTGTATATTAATGTCATTATTAATGTCACCTGAGTGTACAATACATTAGGAACACCTTCCTAATATTGAGCTGCGCCACCTTTTGCCCTCAGAACAGACTGAATTTGTAGGGGCATGCTCTACAAGGTGTCGAAAGCGTTCCACAGGGATGCTGGCCCATGTTGGCTCCAATGCTTCCCACAGTTGTGTCAAGTTGGCTGGATGTCCATTGGGTGGTGGACCATTGTTGATTCATTCGAGAAAACCCGGCAGCATTGCAGTTCTTGACACACTCAAACCGGTGTGCATGGCACCTACTGCTATACCCCGTTCAAAGACACTTAAATCTTTTGTCTTGCTCATTCACCCTCTGAGTGACACACACACAATCTATGTCTCAATTGTCTCAAGGCTTAAAAAAATCCTTCTTTAACCGGTCTCCTCCCCTTCATCTACACTAAGTGACATCAATAAAGGATCATAGCTTTCAAATGGATTCACCTGGTCAGTCTACGTCATGGAAAGAGGAGGTGTACCTAATGTTTTATGCACTCAGTGCTAAGAATGTGAGAGTAGGGTGACTCCCTAGACACTTATGTAGATGAAACAACTTGATAGGTAAGCAACAAGTTGAATGACCTTTAAAGTAAATCTCAGCTCTGTTAAAAGTACACTCAAGAAAAACTATTTAATTGATCATAGTGATTCAGGAGTATGATTAAAACAGGTTAACTTGCCACACCAACATTAGACAACTACACAAAAAGCCCTTACATTTCTGAAATTAACCAATTAAATCAATGATGAGAATAGTCCGATTAACCAATAGCTGACACGGGCATGGTGGCGTAGCGGGAAGATCGGAGTACCGTGAACCAAGAGGTTGTGAGTTGAAGTCCCAGGTGACAGCATGTTGAATAATAATGACTGTATAAATGAGCATGTGCAATGTAATCATCTACGGCAAAGTGTGTCAAATATGTACTGTGAGTTGACAACACTATGTTAAAAGCACTGTGTGAGCATCCCTAACCTTGCCAAGAGACAAAGAGCTATGAATGGATCAGTAGCTCACCAATCAGGGCCTTGATTGGCTCGGCAACAGTAACAAGGCGTGATGTGTAATGAAACGCAATTTTTTGGGGAGAACGTTTCTTTGGGACCATCAGGAGACGTCCTGACAACTGATACACAGAAATGTCCTGCAATGTTCCCATGAAATGTGTCTAGGAACATTAATATCTTATATTCTGAGAACATGGCAAGCATGTTCTGTGTATGTTTGGTGGAATGTTGATATTCTCCTAACCCACAGAAAATTGGACACATTAATGTTCTTGCAAAATTCCCATGAAGTATCTACAACATTCATGTTAAGTTCTGAGAACATGTTTACCACGTTCTGGGTAAGTTTTATTTTACATGAAGGGAATGGTCTCATGGAAACAGTCCTTGCACGTCACTGGAACACTCCTATGAAAACGTTAGGTAATGACCTAATATGACTCTTAAGGAAACGTTCTCTAAAGTTGTGGGAATGTTTGTTGTTAGCTGGGCACACACACACACGCATACACCCTAGTTAGACAGGTGAAACAGTTCGACCCACATTAATCATTCAATGAAGGACAAGGAACACAAGTCCTGACTTCCAGAGAACAGGTGGTGAGGAAAGGGGAAGGCAGCCAAACACCACCACGTGAAGAGACGTGAGCTGAGTCCTTCACTCTTTGTGAACAGGTGATGGGCCGTGAGATAACATTACTGGAGACTGAATATACACTCTCAGGAAAAAAGGTGCTATCTAGAACCTAAAAGGGTTCTTCCGCTGTCCCCATAGGACAGGGATTATCAACTAGATTTAGCTGCGGGCTGATTTTGTACATTGAAAATTGACAGCAAGAAGCACAAACAGATATAATATTGGAATAAAACATAATTTCAAACCTTGTTTGCATTTGTTTATGATCACGTGTCTCTCTATTATTCGTGGAAATACTTGGGAACAGATTTCCCAAATTAAAAACACTTGAAGCTGATTTCCTGGCATTTTTTACAGTTTCTTTTTCCAACAATGAAAATTTGAATTAAAAAAATATAGATAATTTTGCTCAGAAAACTTGGGGGGCCAAATAAAACCACATGCAGGCCAAATTCGGCTGGCGTGCCGCCAGTTGGGGAACCCTGCCATAGGAGAACCCTTTAAAGAACCTTGTTTGGTTCCAAGTAGAACTGTTTTTGGTTCCAAGTAGACCTTTTTCCACAGAGGGTTCTACATGGAACACAAAAGGGTTCTATCTGGAACCAAAACTAATTTTACCTGGAATCAAAAAGGGTTCTCCTATGGGTACAGCCAAAAAAACGTTTTTTCTAAGAGTGTAGGCTGATAGACAGAGAGTTTCAGGTCAGCCATCGAGCCATCAATTTATCCAGCCACCACCATAGACTGGAAAGATATAATGATCTTATGATGCCCAATGATTACAACAACCAGCCAAGAAAACCTCTGAATGAACAAGAGAAAGACAAAAAAGAAAGACAAATGGAGTGATCTGTGAGTCAGTGATCTGTGAGTAAATCTGGCCTGTGAGTCACATCTGAGAAAATGTAGCCAAGAAAGTAAATGAAAGTATATCGAATGGAATAAGAGGGAAATGAGAGAGAGTGTTTAGTCTGTTCTTCCATCTCTATTTTTATTGTGACCTAGTTATCCAACACAATAACAAAATAGCTAGAGGGCTAACTCCTGGTTACACATAGAGCAGGGATGGGCAACTTTGATAGGGTTGGGGGCCACAAAAAAATCTGAACTCCTCAAGAGAGGCCACAGTGGCTGCCGGGGCTGATAACCCACATATATACCCACACATGCAGTCAGAGTTGGCCCTAACCTTCTGAGGGCCAACACAAAAATGTGCATTTCCATACATTTTGCAATAGAGTGCAGATAAATGTTGCCTGCTTTTAAGCTAATTTCCTGCAATTCTACACGTTGCACAGACTTATGCCATGTTAATATGATATCTGAGTGAGAGTGACTAACAAAATCAATGGGCCCCCGGTCCGTAATTCTACCATGATTACTACAAGTTTAGATAGCTGGCTAGACTAACTTACCAATGTCATTTTTTTTTTGCTGAAATGTGCTAATTGAGACAGTGACTGATATAAGAAGAAAAAAACTGCACCCTGTCTATTCTACAACTCTAACTCTCAACAGCAAGTTGAGACCCCAACGGAGACCATAAAAAGTATTATTATCATAGGTGTGTGTGGGTGCTGTGTGGGTGCTGTGTGGGTGCTGTGTGTGCGTGTGTAATTGACCTTCCTGGGTCTGATAGCTTCTTCTCCCCTAGCACGTCAGACAGACTGTCAGTTCCCATCTTTGTGCCAACCAGGATAATTATATAATCCTCCACACCCTAAGAATGTGATTGTGTGTGTGTGTGTGTGTGTGTGTGTGTGTGTGTGTGTGTGTGTGTGTGTGTGTGTGTGTGTGTGTGTGTGTGTGTGTGTGTGTGTGTGTGGTGTGTGTGTGTGTGTGTGTGTGTTGAAGTCACCTTCTGTGGGCTAATTGTAAAATCCTGAACACAGAGGACGACCTCAGCATGCTCACTATGGTTACCAATATTTTTCAAGGTCAAAAGCATAAACGGGCTCGCACGCCCCCACAACACACACACACACACACACACACAGTCAACACCCCTTTCTTCCAAACCTTTCCTCTTTTAATCCCCCACCTCCCCTTCCTCCTTTCTCCTTTCTCCCTCTTACTTCACTCCCTCTATCCCTCCATTATCTAGGCAACCTTCAGATACACTCCTCCCTTCAAATTCCCAGCCCTTCATGGTTCTGACCGTTTTCCTCCATTGAGGTTTTTACAGCTTCCAGTGACAGAGGAGACCACCACAATGGACAAGAGGATTTCACTCTGCTAACACTCTCTTTCTTTTAATTTCTCTCTCTCTCTTCATCTCTTATCGCATCTCCTTCTCCATTTCTCATTCTCTCCTCTTCCAAAGCCTAACTCCCTGTGATGGTTTATGTGTGAGGTCCCTGCAGGTTGGCTAAAACCACTCTCTCTCTCCTCCCTCCCCTCTCTTTTTTTCCCCTCCCTCTCTCCCCATGGTTAGCAAAAACCATCACACCTTTCTCTCTACACTCCTCTCCCCTCTCTTTCACTATCCCTCCTCTCCCCAGGTTTGGGTAAATTGTCATCTCCCTGCTGTGCCCTGAAACCAGAGAGACATCATTATTCTCTGCCTGTCAATGAAGAGGCTAAGCATTTCACATCCTTTTGCGTTGTCCTGCCCCATTTCAATTCCTCATCCCACCTTCTACTCTGTTCATTTTCGATTTTCCTCTTCTCTTTTTAGTCTTTTCCTCATTCCTTTTATCTATTTATGTTATCACCTGTATACTGTGCATCCATTTTCCACCTAATTCTCACTACATCGTTATCTAATATCTCTCTTTCCACCTTTTCACTCCATCATTTTCTATCTTCCTCCCTCAGTCTCTGTCTCTCTGAACCATTCCTCTAGCAGTGGGAAGCTTAGCAACAGCAGCAGGCAGCCATCATGCTAACTCCACTAAAGGGATTATAGGGGTGTGTGTGTTTATGTGTGTATTTTGCACATGTATCTGAGAGAGAGAGAGAGAGAGAGAGAGAGAGAGAGAGAGAGAGAAGGAGAGGGGTAAATGCATTAGGCTTCAGAAAGGGGTTCTCACACCATGCCCAAAAGGACAGTCAAAAATAGGGAGAAACTGGCAGGACTCCACTGTGTAAGTGTGTGTGAGAGTGTGTGATGGTTCAGGGTGGCCATATGGAGGGCTGGATTTCAGAGGAGAGCAAAGTTGGCCTGGACTCCCTTCTAATGGATATCTCTATCTCAAAGGGAAATGTCTGGCAAAACAATGGCTTCATATGAGAACACAAAAACAGGTAGTAGAGTGTTGAGGAGGATCTGGGCATGCAAGGGCATTCATTAACGTGTTTGTCAGTCTATTAGGGGCATTACAATGCAGATTTACAATTCGATATAACTCACCTGTCTGATATGTGAATGTTACATTTCTCTAGCCAGACTACCCCACCCCCCGCGAGCCTTGGCATCACACAGGGAAAGACTCCGACACAACAGGAGATAGAGGGAGAAGATGATGACTGACCAGATAGAGTGAGGGAGAGGGAGAGAGAGTGTGTGTGTAAGTGAGTGAGAGTAAGTGAGTGAGTGAGGGGGTGAGTGTGTGAGAGAGTGAGTGAGTGAGTGAGTGAGTGAGTGAGTGAGTGAGTGAGTGAGTGAGTGAGTGAGTGAGTGAGTGAGTGAGTGAGTGTGAGTGAGTGAGTGAGTGAGTGAGTGAGTGAGTGAGTGAGTGAGTGAGTGAGTGAGTGAGTGAGTGAGAATGTAAGTGAGTGAGTGAGTGAGTGAGTGAGTGAGTGAGTGAGTGAGTGAGTGAGTGAGAATGTAAGTGAGTGAGTGAGAGAGAGAGAGAGAGAGAGAGGAAAGGAATAGAGATGGAGACGGAGAAAGCTGTAGAGTAAAAATGGTGTGTGATATACAGTGCATTCGGAAAGTATTCAGACCCCTTGACTTTTTCTACATTTTGTCACGTAACAAGCCTTATTCTAAAATGGATTAATTACAAAAAGATCCTCATCAATCGACACACAATACCCCATAATGAAAAATCCAAAACAGGTTTTTAGAAGAAAAGAAATGCAAATACTGAAATATAACATTTACATAAGTATACAGACCCTTTACTCAGTACTTTGTTGAAGCAGGTTTGGAAGCGATTACAGCCTCGAGTCTTCTTGGATATGACACTACACGTTTAGCGCACCTGTATTTGGGGAGTTTCTCCCATTCTTTTCTGCAGATCCGCTCAAGCTCTATCAGGTTCGATGGGGAGTGCCGCTTCACAGCTATTTTTAGGTCTCTCCAGAGATGTTCGATCGGGTTCAAGTCCTGGCTCTGGCTGGGCCACTCAAGGACATTCAGAGACTTGCCCCGAAGCCTCTCCAATGTTGTCTTGGCTGTGTGTTTAGGCTCATTGTTTTGTTGGAAAGGGAACCTTAACCACAGTCTGAGGTCCTGAGTGCTCTGGAGCAGGTTTTCATCAAGGATCTCTCTGTACTTTACTACATTCATCTTTGCCTTGATCCTGACTAGTCTCCCAGTCCCTGCCGCTAAAAAACAGCATAATGCTGCCATCACCATGGTTCACCGTAGGGATGGTGCCAGGTTTCCTCCAGACCTGACGCTTTGCATTCAGGACAAAGAGTTCAGTCTTGGTTTCATCAGACCAGAGAATGTTATTTCTCATGGTCTGAGAGTCCTTTAGGTGCCTTTTGGCAAACTCCAAGCGGGCTGTCATGTGCCTTTTGCTGAGGAGTGGCTTCCATCTGTCCTTCGACATCATGGCTTGGACTTTGCTCTGACATGCACTGTTAACTGTGGGATCTTATATAGACAGGTATGTGCCTTTCCAAATCATGTCCAATCATTAGAATTTACCACAGGTGGACTCCAATCAAGTTGTAGAAACATCTCAAGGATGATCAATGGAAACAAGAAGCACCTGGGCTCAGTTTCGAGTCTCAAATAAAATCAAATCAGATTTTATTGGTAACATACACATGGTTAGCAGATGTTAATGCAAGTGTAGCGAAATGCTTGTACTTCTAGTTCCAACAGTGCAGTAATATCTAACAAGTAATCTAACAATTCCACAACAACTATCTAATACACACAAATCTAAGTAAAGGGATGGAATAAGAATATGTACATATAAATATATGGATGAGCGATGAACGAGCGACATAGGCAAGATGCAATAGATGGTATAGAATACAGTATATACATATGAGATGAGTAATGCATGATTTGTAAACATTATTAAAGTGGCATTTTTAAAGCGACTTGTGGATTCCGATTGGTCAGACCAGTGTTGAAAAGTTCTAGTCACGGGAACATCCTGTTTGAGTTTTGCCTATAGGACGGTAGGAGCAAAATGGAGTCGTGGTCGGATTTGCCAAAGGAATGGCGGGGGAGGGCCTTGTATGCATTGTGGAAGTTAGAGTAGCAGAGTATGATTGTGTATGATTGTAGCATGAGTGCTACAATCAATATGCTGATAGAATTTAGGTAGCCTTCTTCTCAAATTTGCTTTGTTAAAATCCACAGCTACAATAAATGCAGCCTTAGGATATATGGTTTCCAGTTTGCATGGAGTCCAGTGAAGTTCCTTGAGGGCCGTCGTTGTATTGACTTGAGGAGGGATTTACACGGCTGTGTTAATAACTGATGAGAATTCTGGTCGGCATTTGATTGTAGGTCAGGTGAACAAAAGGACTTGAGTTCCTGTATGTTGTTACGATTACACCATGAGTCGTTAATCATTAAGCATATACCCCTGCCCTTCTTCTTCCCAGAGAGATGTTTATTTCTGTCGGTGCCACGCATAAAGAATCCCGGTAGCTGTACCGACTCCAACAACATATCCCAAGAGAGCCATGTTACCGTGAAACAGAGAATGTTATAATCCTGGAAGTCTCTCTGGAAAGCAAACCTTGCCCTAATTTAGTCTACCGTGTTATCTAGAGACTGGACATTGGCGAGTAATATACTCGGAAGTGGTGGGTGGTGTGCACACCTTCGAAGTCTGACCAGGAGGCCGCTCCATCTACCTCTTCTGCGGCGACGTTGTTTTGGGTCGGCCTCTGGAATCAGATCCAATGTCCTGGGTGGTGGTGCGAACAAAGGATCCGCTTCAGGAAAATCGTATTCCTGGTAATAATGTTGGTAAGATGACGTCGCTCTGATATCCAATAGTTCTTCCCGGCTGTATGTAATAACATTTAAGATTTTCAATCTAAGAAATAATACATAAAAACTAAATACTGCATAGTTTCTTGAGGATTAGAAGCGAGGCGACCATCTCCGTCAGCACCATCTTTAATAGAAAAGGGTATGAATACTTATGTAAATAAGGTATTTCTAAAACTTGTTTTCACTTTGTCATCATGAGATATTGTGTGTAGATTGATGAGGAAAAAATAATAATTTAATCAATTTCACAATAAGGCTGTAACGTAACAAAATGTGGAAAAAGTCAAGGGGTCTGAATACTTTCCGAATGCATTGTAACAGTGACTCATTTCAGGACACTAGCCATACTTCGCTTGTCACTCCTTCACAGGAGAGGCATTTGAAGAAGAACTGCAAAAGTGTTGCTAAGGCTCTCCACTTTCTTGAGGACCGAGTTTTGAAATCAGTGGAGTGCCCGGTGGAAGCAGAGTATGATAGCTAAGGAGCTGGAGAAAATTCAGGCGTGATTGCAAATGCGGAGGGAGTTGAAAGGAAAACACAGAAGGCTATTGTATAAAATGCCTGTCTCCAGTTTACATCTTCAAACTAAGGGCAACCATGACATCCGTGACAGAGAGGGAGAAACGTTCATCTATGTATACAGGTAATAGTCTAGCTAGCTACATTTTCAGATATTATAAGTTTCTAATTTGATCAGAAAGTCATTTTCATTGCAGGTTAAAGTGTACTGTTAGCTAGCTAACATTAGCTGGCTGGTTCGCTAGCTAACATTATGATCTGTGTAGAAATATTATTCGTATCTCAGAGCCATTTGCATTTCTAGTGAAAGCCTAATGTTAGCTAGCTAGCTAACATTGAACCTAGTTGGTTAGCTACCTGTAGATTCATGAAGGTTAGTAACATTATGATTTGGGATTATGGTTGATTTTTTAGCTAGCTAGCTAGCTAGCTACATGTCTAAACAAAAGACTCCACTATGCAAGTAACCATTTCACTGTACCGTTTACACCGTCTGTATCCTGTGCATGTGGCAAAGAATCTTTGATATAATGTGATATAGTGTGTGTTTACCAGAGACGGTAATGTGAAAAACAACATGACCTGCACCAAAGTCAAATTAGGATAGAACTTTAGTCCAAATTCTAAAATCCTCCGGTAGAATGCCCTGATTTTAGTTTTTCACACTCAAAACCGTAAGCTATTTTCTGTAATTAGCTCGCCATTAACTTGTAAATAATGATCTTGTTGTGAGTTTATTTTCCTGTAATAATGAAGACAAAATTATCTAAGGTTAAGACGTTGTCAGCTATATGATATGGTCATTATTTGAACTGGCTTAATGTGGCTTAACATTAGCTAGCTTGCTAACAAGCTAGAAACTAACCAAAACATTGTTTAGAAAGTTGCTTTTACTTGTCTGATTTGCCAGATTGACATATACTAAATGTATTGGTGTTAAAATACACCAGTTATACTTTTTGGGACCACCAGGCTGCTGATGTCATGCAGCCTGTTGTTTTTGTGTTTATACTTTTTCATTACAACAACGACAAGTTCATGATGTCACTGCGACAACTGTATAATAAGAATTTGTTTACAATGACGGCCTACCCTATACAGGTTAAATAAATACTAAATAAATAGCTACAGACATGTCGATAGACGTAGTATAAAACCGCCTTTAGTTTTTAAATATTTTCCTTGTTGTCACGTCCTGACCAGTAAAGGAGGTTGTTTGTTATTGTAGTTTGGTCAGGGCGTGACAGGGGGTGTTTGTTTAGAGTGTTTCAGGGTTTGTTGGGCTATGTTCTTGTTAGTCTATTTCTATGTTAGTTCTAGTATGTCTATTTCTATGTGGTGTTTATTGGGTTGACCTTCAATTGGAAGCAGCTGCTCCTCGTTGCTTCTAATTGAAGGTCCTATTTAAGAGGGGTGTTTTTTCTATGGGATTTGTGGGTAGTTGTTTCCTGTTTTGTGTTCGTGCACCTGACGGGACTGTTTAGTGTCGTTTGTTGTTTTTGTATACGTGTTTCTTTTGTTTTCCTTCTTTAATAAAATAAGAAGATGAGTTTACATGTTCCCGCTGCGTTTTGGTCCAATCCCTACGACACCCGTGACACTTGTACACTACCGTACTCACTGTTCAGCACATGGCCTCACGTGAATCCTTAAAGAGATGAGTGGGGCTAAGGCTTAAGCGGGTGTGAACGATACTGAATGGGTGTAGACAAAGAAGAGCTCTTCACAACGTGTGCCAAAACATTCAAGGGACATTTTCTCAAAAGTGGGGTTAAAAGTTTATCAACTTTCAAAGAGGAGTTACTTTCCCATTATCCCTCAACTACAGTGTGTGATATACCCTTTTATAGTTCTGAGTCTCTACTTTTATCCAACATAAAAAAAACACAATTTCAAATTTTGCTACATAAGGACGAATATCACCATCACTTATGCCAGGTTACGACAGCTGACTTAACACGGTCAGGATAAAGTTTGTTAGCAGCCACCAAGTCAGCCATAGTTAGTGTTGCTTCTGCCCCAAAACACAGTAAGCCGATAGTCGTTTTACCACTAAATACAAAAACACATGTAATCACCGTGGTGATTACTACATTATTATCATGTTATTACCAGGGCTGGACAGAATCTGCAGGAAAGGAATATCATTACAGGTGGCTTTGTAATTATATAAATACAAAAAGCTTGCAATTCAAGCCTCACTACTAATATTCATTATAATGTGCTGACCCAATGGAGCAAACAGCATTACAGCTTGACCACATTTCCATTACAGGGCTAATGCAGTGCAATAGACAGAGAATGCAAATACAGAGACAGAGACAATGGCAATGCTATAGCAACCCAAAGTTTACCCTACAAACACTATTTTATAGTGTACCCATGGGTATACTTCATTTTCAAAAAGTGCTACATGAAATTTATGTGTTTACATAATCAAGACAGCCTATGAAATCTGTTATGAAATGCTGCTGCCGGAATAACAGAATTTATGACGGAGGGTTGAGCTACAAACCCAACTATACCAATTCCACATACAGTAGGCTACCAATCACTTATCTGTCTGGATACAATACAGTAGCTGTATTGTTCAAGGTAAGCTCCAGGTAAACAGTTGCTCACATTCATCCACAGGTAAACAAGCACACTCCTTTCTCCCTCTCTGATCTGATCTCGCTCTCTTAACCCTGGAGATATGTGAGTGAGGAGACAGGGTCAGGGTTGGAAGAGGTCCTCATGACATACCGACAGGAATATATTCTCAGTGTGCGTATACATCTGTGTGCATGAGTGCGTATGTGCAAGTATGTGATTGCATCTGTGTGTGTGTGTGTGTGTCTTTGTGTATTATGAGTGTGTATGCGTCCATGTGTGTGTGTGTGTGTTTGGCTTAGTAGAAGTTAACTCACCCAGGACTGAAGCGTGGACTTTGTTCCCTCCTCATCATTGTGTGTGTGTGTGTCCGTGTGTGTGTGTTCCCCGGCACTGTGTCCCTATCTTCTCTCTGTCCATAAGTTTGATCAGCTCTTCATGTGCCAGTCTTTCTCTCCTCCGATCCTCAGGTCTTCAGATCCCTCTTTCTCTCTCTCTTCGTCAGCCTCCCTCTCTCCCTCAGCCCCTGGCATCAGCAGCTGTGCCAAACACGCCACTCATCCCTCTTTTCTTTGCTCTCTCCTTCTGTCTCTCTTCCCGGTTTGTGTATTTTACAAACAAACAGACAAACACCTTTTTCCCAGCTCCTTGTTATTCAAAAATAAGTCCCAGAGAACCTGGTGGAGTGGGGTCTGTGAGATCTCCTCCCCAGAGAAGGTGCTCCTCAGTGTGGGTGTGTGCTCACCGTCTCCCCTGGCATGGGTCTGGTTCTCTGTGTGTGTGTTTGTGTGTGTAGGAGAGAGGGAGCATGTTGGCTCTGTTGCTGTAGCTGTTGCTTCTGCCTCTTTCACAGTGTGTGTCTCTATCAGTGTGAGCGTCTCTCTCTCTTTCTCTCTCTCTCTCCTCTCTGTCTCTCTCTCTCTCTCCTCTCTGTCTCTCTCTCTCCCTCTCTGTCTGCTGCTCAGGCTGTTTGGATTCACAATTGGCTCTGCCACCAGGCTCAGGGCTTAGGGATCCTCTAGCAAGAGCTGGATGTGAACAAAACCGTAGAGGGAGAGAGGGAGAGAGAGAGAGAGAATAGAGGATTTCAACTGGTTTGTATTTGGCACATTGTAAAACACACATGTCATAAATGTCAACCAATCAAATGTTTGAGAGAGGGAGCGGGAGAGAGAGACAGAAAGACAGAGGATAAAAGAGAGAGAAGAGAGATAGAGAAAAAATGGAGCAGGAAACAGAAAGGCAAATTGGCAGACAGAAAGCGAGAGGGGAGGATTTATATCATTATATGTCGATTGGAAATTATGTTGGGAATACTGTGTAGCCAGGGACTGGGGATTATTGGGAATGATTGTGTCCAATAATGATGAGCAAACACACTGAACAGTGAAACAGATTTTTTGTTTGTTACTGTGAACATCTCCCCTCATTGTCAGTGGAGCGTGGACGGAGCTAGCACACACACTCACAATCATTTCATATCACTGTTCCACCCGTAGAGAGCCAGTGTACTTTCTATGAGATTCACACATGAAACATGGATGAGTATGTTTTTGTGGCAATTTGTTAAATCAGCTGGATTATGGCTCAGAGAGAGAAGAAGAGAGAGAGATAGAGGAAGGAAGAGATGGAGAGAGAAAATAGGCATTTTTATTGTTCTGTCCTTCTGCCCTGTCAGAGTGTATAAAATCATCAGCCAGCTGGGTTCAGGCAAAGACACACAGATACCCCCCCCCCCACACACACATATATGTCCCCCAAGACACACACATATCCCACAAGACACACACGCTCTTTGGCACATACCCACACTACCTGCATGCCCTTAAAGTCAGTTAAGAGCTCATCACAGGAAAGGAGAAGTGTGGCCCTTGATCTAGAGGCCAAGGGTCTGGCATCTCAATAACCTCACTGGAGTCCAAGGCCAAGTAACACCTGCTGCCCAGCTAATAAACACACACACAAACACACACATATGAACGTGCATGTACAGGCACACACTCACACACGCACAGACACACAAACAGATGCATGCTCACAAACACGTACTCACACACACACACACACACCCCTCTCACACACCCCTCTCATCACATGCACACTCACGCATATATAGTACCAGTAAAACGTTTGGACACACCTACTCATTCAAGGATTCTTCTTTAAAAAAATATAAATATACATTGTAGAACTATGAAACTATGAAATAACACATATGGAATCATGTAGTAACCTAACAAATGTTAATCAAATCAAAATATATTTTAGATTCTAGATTCTTCAAGGTAGCCACCCTTTGCCTTGATGACAGCTTTGCACACTCTTGGCATTCTCTCAACCAGCTTTACCTGGAATGCATTTCCAACAGTCTTGAAGGACTTCCCACATCTGCTGAGCACTTGTTGGGTGCTTTTCCTTCACTATGCGGACCAACTCATCCCAAACCATCTCAATTGGGTTGAGGTCGGGTGATTGTGGAGGCCAGGTCATCTGATGCAGCACACGATCACTCTCTTTCTTGGTCAAATAGCCCTTACATAGTCTGGAGGTGTGTTAGGTCATTGTCCTGTTGAAAAACAAATTATAGTCCCACTTAGCGCAAACCAGATGGGATGGCGTATCGCTGCAGAATGCTGTGGTAGACATGCTGGTTAAGTGTGCCTTGAAATCAAAATAAATCACAGACAGTGTCACCAGCAAAGCACCCCCACACCTCCTAATCCATGCTTCACACAGGGAACCACACATGCAGAGATCATCCGTTCACCTACTCTGGGTCTCACAAAGACATGGCGGTTGGAACCAAAAATCTCAAATTTGCACTCGTCAGACCAAAGGACAGATTTCCACGGTCTAATGTTCATTGCTCGTGTTTCTTGGTCCAAGCAAGTCTCTTCTTATTGGTGTCCTTTAGTAGTGGTTTCTTTGCAGCAAATTAACCATGAAGGCCTGATCCCTGCAGTCTCCTCTGAAAAGTTGATGTTGAGATGTGTCTGTTACTTGAACTCCGTGAAGCATTTATTTGGGCTGCAATTTATAAGGGCACAAGGCGAGACCCAAATGCAGACACAGGAGGCAGATGGTAGAGTGCTGATATTTATTATAACAAAGGGAGTTGGCAAAGGCAGGTCGGGGACAGGCGAGAGTTCATCAACCAGGTCAGAGTCCAAACAGTACCAGACAATAGGCAGTCTCGAGGTCAGGCCAGGCAGAGGTCAGAAACCAGATCCGAGTCCAAAACAGTACAAGGGGATAGGCATGCTGGTAGTCAGAACAGACAGAGTGGTCAGGCAGGCGGGTTCAGAGTCAGGACAGGCAAGGATCAAAACCAGGAGGACAAGAAACAAACAGAGACTGGTTGACAAACCACTGGTTGACTTGGCAAACAACACAAACTGGCACAAAGAGACAGGAAACACAGGGATATATTCCGGGGATAATAAGCGACACCTGGAGGGGGTGGAGACAATCACAAGGACAGGTGAACCAGATCAGGGTGTGACACAATTTCTGAGGCTGGCAACTCTAATGAATTGATCCTCTGAAGCAGAGGTAACTCTGGGTCTTCCTTTCCTGTGGCAGTCCTCTTGAGAGCCAGTTTCATTATAGCGCTTGCTTTTTTTGCGTCTGCACTTGAAGAAACCTTCAGTTCTTGAAATGTTCCAGACTGACTGACCTTCATGTCTTAAAGTAATGATGGGCTGTTGTTTCTCTTTGCTTATTTGAGCTGTTCTTGCGATAATATGGACTTGGTCTTTTACCAAATCTTCTGTATACCACCCCTACCTTGTCACAACACAACTGATTGGCTCAAACACATTAAGAAGGAAAGAAATCCCACAAATTAACTTTTAACAAGACACACCTGTTAATTGAAAAGCATTCCAGGTGACTACCTCATGAAGCTCATTGAGAGAATGCCAAGAGTGTGCAAAGCTGTCATCAAGGCAAGGTGGCTACTTGAAGAATCTCAAATATAAAATATAATTTGATTGAACATTGTTTTGGTTACTACATGATTCCATGTGTTATTTCATAGTTTTAATGTCTTCATTATTATTCTACATTGTAGAAAATAGTAAAAATAAAGAAAAACCCTGAAATGAGTAGGTGTGTCCGGACTTTTGACTGGAACTGCATGTACAGTTTACATACACCTTAACCAAGAATTGTTGTCCATTAGTTTACTCCAATTAGGGGAGGGGATTGGAAATGATGCAGACAATTACATGACAGAAGCAACAATCTATCTGCAATATTAAAGCTGATCTACCCCCTAAAAAAATATTTAACAATAATAATACTTATTTTTTTAAACACACACTAACATTTAACCCCCTTCCCACATTGCTTTCTAACACACTGCACTGTGTATCGCCGGTACTATCCATTAGTCATGTCATCTAAGAACGTCATGAATCATAAACAGTAAGCTGACTCAGACAATGGAGACAATGTCTATTTTGAGCTTTGATGGATTATTTAATTAGATTCTGGTGCCTGGAATAACAGAATTGAGTTGGATTCCGGTATGGGCAAAATATAGCCTACTACTGTATGAGTTGATTGTGTTAAGTCACTTTGGATAAAAGCATCTGGTCATTAAAATGCCATAATATACTATTATCTTATATCCTAGTACATTATATCGTGTCATATCATATCACAACCAATATTACCCCACCACCAAAACCATAATATTCATAAAATAAAGTAATACCCTCACTCTCCTTCTGAGGTTCACTTTCACTCTGGTTGACATTTGCAGCCGGACAGGGTGAGCTACAGGGTGACATTTGAGAGAGCTGAGGGGCTCCATAAATATCTGAGATTTATGACTATTACAGAATGATGTTACACCCTGTGATCGAGCTGGCTACCGTAAAGTCAAACACAACATACCAGAGCAAAGGCTTAAGTAGTATGGAAAGCAACAGAATTAATAAAGTAGTGGGAGTTGTCAACATGATCCATTTGTGATGTATTGTTAGTTGTTGTTTTGGCAACTTTTCTGCATATTTGTGCCTTGTCAGAATGAAACAGTGAGTCAGACAGTCAGGAGACAAGAGACATTAACCCATACGGTCATGCATACCACACACAATCACAAACACACACGCACTCGTACACATACTCACACACATCTCATATGTGGTCATCCCCCTCTCATCTCCCTCTTCAAAGGGGGAGACATTCTAGAACCAAACTGTTACAGACCTTTGTCTATCCTACCCTGCCTTTCTAAGGTCTTCAAAAGCCAAGTTAACAAACAGATCACCGACCATTTCGAATCCCACCGTACCTTCTCCGCTATGTAATCTGGTCTCCGAGCTGGTCATGTGTGCACCTCAGCCACACTCAAGGTCCTAAACGATATCATAACCGCCATCGATAAAAGACAATACTGTGCAGTAGTATTCATCAACCTGGCCAAGGCTTTCAACTCTGTCAATTATAGCATTCTTATCGGCAGACTCAACAGCCTTGGTTTCTCAAATGACTGCCTCGCCTGGTTCACCAACTACTTCTCAGACAGCGTTCAGTGTGTCGAATCGGAGGGCCTGAAGTCCGGACCTCTGGCAGTCTCCATGGGGGTGCCACAGGGTTCAATTCTCGGGTCGACTCTTTTCTTTGTATACATCAATGATGTCGCTCTTGCTGCTGGTGATTCTCTCATCCACCTCTACGCAGACGACACCATTCTGTATACTTCTGGCCGTCTTTGGACACTGTGTTAACTAACCTCCAGACAAGCTTCAATGCCGTACAACTCTCCTTCCGTGGCCTCCAACTGCTCTTAAATGCAAGTAAAACTAAATGCATGCTCTTCAACTGATCGCTGCCCGTGCATGCCCGCCCGTCCAGGACGGTTCTGACTTAGAATATGTAGACAATTACAAATACCTAGGTGTCTGGTTAGACTGTAAACTCTCCTTCTAGACTCACATTAAGCATCTCCAATCCAAAATTAAATCTAGAATCGGCTTCCTATTTTGCAAAAAAGCATCCTTCACTCATGCTGCCAAACGTACCCTCGTAAAACTCAATGTCCTACCGATCCTTGACTTCGGCGATGTCATTTATAAAATAGCCTCCAACACTCTACTCAGCAAATTGGATGCAGTCTATCACAGTGCCATCCGTTTTGTCACCAAAGCCCCATATACTACCCACCACGGCAACCTGTATGCTCTCGTTGGCTGGCCCTCGCTTCATATTTGTTGCCAAACCCACTGGCTCCAGGCCATCTATAAGTCTTTGCTAGCCTCTTCAGCGTCTCATCCCGTCAGCGGGATCAAAATCCAGCGAAAAATCATATCGCCAATTAGCATTAAAAAAAGTAATCTTTTTTTTTTTTATTATTAATACTTTTTTGTTTTGTTTTATAGATACACCTCTCCTGAATCGACCCACGTCGTCCGATTTCAAAAAGGTTTTACAGGAAAAGCAAATCATTAGATTATGTTAGATGAGTCCATCGTAAAAAGCAGCAACATAGCCATTTTCCGACCAACCACTTGCATCACAAATAACCAAAAAACAGCTAAATGCAGCACTAACCTTTTACAAACTTCATCAGATGACACACCTAGGACATCATGTTACACAATGCATGCATTCTTTTGTTCAATAAAGGTCATATTTATATATAAAAACAGCATTTTACATCGGCGTCTGACGTTGACTAACTATTTTCCCCTCAAATGCGTCCCGGGAAACAGTGCTACAATTCCCTAAATTACTATTCGAAAACGATTTTTTAAATTTATATTGTCAATCTAACATTTATAGATTAATATCTCTTGAGAACACCTGTCATACCAGATTTTAAATTAACTTTACTGGGTAATCACACTTTGCGATAAAAGGAGATGCGATATTCAGAAAATGAGCTAATAAACCGAGCTCGGCGCCATCTTGGAACAATCGCATGTCACATCTCATCTTGTATAATATTGTCAATAATCGCCTACCTTTAGTTGTCTTCATCAGAAAGCACTTCCAGGAATCCCAGGTCCACAACAGATGTATTTTCGGTCGAAAAAGTCCATCCTTTATGTTCCATTAGCTTTCTGTTGTTAGCGCGTCTGAATGCTGTATCCAAATACACAGCCGTTTCGAAATAAAACATTTTTTCCCATTTAGGTTCGTTCAAACATGTCAAACGTTGTAAAACATTAATCTTCAGGGCCTGTAACACCTAGAGAGCCAATAAGATTCGACGGGGACGGTTGCAGAGTGTTTTAAAACGTTTCCAAAGGTGGGGGTAGACAGGGCCGCCGGCGTCATAATGGTGATGGCCCATCCCCTGTGACCAATTTCCAATGCGTCTCATTCACTGAGTTTCGACTGTATAAGGCTCAAACCACTGTGAAAAGACTGGCTACATCTAGTGGAAGCAATAGGAAGTGCTCATTGAACCATTGTTAACGGTGTGATTAATAGGGAAAGATGAGAAGTCGAGTCCACAATTCAGAATTCCACTTCCTGTTTCAATCGGTCTCGGGGTTTTGACTGCCATATGAGTTCTGTTATACTCACAGACACCATTCAAACAGTTTTAGAAACTTTAGGGTGTTTTCTATCCATATATAATAAGTACATGCATGTCCTAGCTTCTGAGTTTGATTAGTAGGCCGTTGAAAATGGGAACGAATTTTTTTCAAAATGCGCTGTGGCGCCCCCTATCCTAGGGTATCCTCAACTAGGTAAAGCTCCGCCTTATCTCAGCTCTCTGGTCACCATAGCAGCACCCAACCGTAGCACGCGCTCCAGCAGGTATATTTCACTGGTCACCTCCAAAGCCTATTCCTGATTTGGTCGCCTTTCCTTCCAGTTCTCTGCTGCCAATGACTGGAACGAACTGCAATAATCACTGAAGCTGGAAACTCATATCTCCCTCACTAACTTTAAGCATCAGCTGTCAGATCAGCTCACATATCACTGCACCTGTACATAGCCCATAAATAGCTCATCCAACTACCTCATCCCCATATTATTATTATTTTAGTTTTGCTCCTTTGCACCCCAGTATCTCTACTTGCACATTCATCTTCTGCAAATATATCACTCCAGTGTTTAATTGCTAAATTGTAATTACTTCGCCACTACGGCCTATTTATTGCCTTACCTCCCTAATCTTACCTCATTTGCACACACTGTATATAGATTTTTTCCTATTGTGTTTTTGACTGTACGTTTCTTCATTCCATGTGTAACTCTGTGTTGTTGTTTGTGTCGCACTGCTTTGCTTTATCTTGGTGTAACGGGTGTTGTATGAAGTAGACCAAGGTGCAGCGGGAAAATGTATACTCATTTTCTTATTTATTATAAAAGAAGGAAAAACCAAAAGAAACACGTATACAAAAACAAACGAACGAACGAACGAACGAACGAACGACACTAAACAGTCCCGTCAGGTGCTACATACACTAAACAGGAAATAACTACCCACAATTCCCATTACCAAAACACCCCTATACATAGGACCTTCAATCAGAGGCAGCGAGGAACAGCTGCCTCCAATTGAAGGCCAAATCAATAAACTAAACATAGAACTAGTAAGACTAGACTAGAACATAGAAATATACTAACATAGAACATTAACCAAAACCCCGGAACACTCTAAACAAACACCCCTGTACAAAACACATAGCCCAACAAACCCCGAAACACTCTAAACAAATACCCCATGCCACGTCGTGACCAAACTAATATAACAAATAACCCCTTTACTGGTCAGGACGTGACACTTGGCCAGGTTGCAGTTGTAAATGACAACTTGTTCTCAACTGGCCTACCTGGTTAAATAAAGGTGAAATAAAAAAATTAATAAAAAATATGACCCAATTCACAGTGGCGTGTACTCATGGATGCCAAGGGAAGCCAGGCCCTCCCCCCAAAAAACGACCAAGAAAAATAAAGAATATATATAAAATAATGTATCTTTCGTCTCTCTGTGTTTCATAATTTTGTTTAATTTTGCAAGAGGCTGAATGTATCTCACCGGAAAAAGCATCTGAGTGAGCGAAACAGCGCCCCTCTTTCTCAGTATGTGTAGCCCATCTATCTGATGCTGTCTGGTCAAAAAGAGTGTGACATTGTTGCCACCTGTAGCATTGTATACAAGGGAAGCCAGCGGGCATCTGGCCTCCCTTGATATTTAAAAAAATTAAATAATAGCCAATCAGCATTGAGCTAAACTGACAGTCACATCATATTTAGGTTACATTGATTGGACTAAATTGTTTTTGGTATCTTTTAGTTGTCACTGTATTAAACTAAGCAGAAGTGATTTGATGATGTTGAAGTTGAAAAGGTGCTGGAATAGTGGAGGCAGCTCCTGTTGCGGTAGCTCGCCGTGGTTCTAAATCAATGGTTGTTTAGTCCAAAAATGTCAGAAACATTAACTTGTTACATGCAAAATGCTTTGTGGACAGATGTTGCTCTCCGGTTATTTGATGAAACAAAGGTGTGGTTGAATTTATTCTGCCACTGTCTCTTCTTATTGTGGCAAGGTGTATGAACTAACAGGTTATAGGGCAAACAATGCAATTATCAAAATGCATACGTTGTAATATGGCTTTTCTTTCTGGCTTGGCTACACAAGTGATTTACCCACTCACCGCTAACCGCCAATTCAACTGATAACATTACACCTACGACACACCCTCCTAACTCCCTCATACTGTATAATACCCACAGCCAGAGATATACAGCTCTCAACAGTCTGTTCTCCATGTTGATACCAAGATGTTCCATGACACCCTAACAAGGTTTATAAAATGGAAACCTTCTGGAACGCCAACTTTTTGTTCACTGAAAATTTAAGGGCTAGATTTAAAGACCTGTGCAGCTTTGTTATTTTTGGAAGGGGAAAAAAATACAAAAAGACAGAGATAAAACTATGAAACTGTCTCTTTATATTAATGCCATGATCTTGCTCTTAACACCATCATTTCAGTGTTGGTATCTGACTCAATCCCCTTTGGAAAATAACAGGTGCTTCAATCTGCACAGACGCCAGTGCTAAGTAAATCTGGACTTTTCTCTCATGCAAATGCTCAGTAAATTATACCCTCCGTCTCAATTGAGTTTGACTAACTCCGTACCTGGCTCTATAGTAATGTCGTAGATAACCCAGAACTCAGCCAACACTCACAGATAACCAGCTTTTTCACAACACCTGTGCCTGCTACGACTATGAGACATCAGGTAACGATTTACTCTGTTTTCATTTCAGTCTCTCACTCTCTCTATTAAATATAATTCAATTTAAAGGGCTTTATTGGCATCGGAAACACACAGTTGAAGTCGGAAGTTTACATACACCTTAGCCAAATACATTTAAACTCACTTTTTCACATTTCCTGACATTTAATCCTTATAAAAATTCCCTGTCTTAGGTCAGATAGGATCACCATTTTATTTTAAGAATGTGAAATGTCAGAATAATAGTAGAGAGAATGATTTATTTCAGCTTTTATTTCTTTCATCACATTCCCAGTGGGTCAGAAGTTTACATACACTCAATAGTATGTGGTAGCATTGCCTTTAAATTGTTTAACTTGGGTCAAATGTTTCAGGGAGCCTTCCTCAAGCTTCCCACACTAAATTGGGTGAATTTTGGCCCATTCCTCCTGACAGAGCTGGTGTAACTGAATCAGGTTTGTAGGCCTTATTGCTCGCAAACACTTTTTCAGTTCTGCCCACACATTTTCTACAGGATTGAGGTCAGGGCTTTGTGATGGCCACTCCAATATCTTGACTTTGTTGTCCTTAAGCCATTTTGCCACAACTTTGGAAGTATGCTTGGGGTCATTGTCCATTTGGAAGACCCATTTGAGACCAAGCTTTAACTTCCTGACTGATGTCTTGAGATGGTGCTGCAATATGTCCACATAATTGTCCTGCCTCATGATGCCATCTATTTTATGAAGGGCACCACTCCCTCCTGCAGCAAAGCACCCCCACAACATGATGCTGCCACCCACATGGGCGGTTTTGGAGCAGCGGCTTCGTCCTTGCTGAGCGGCCTTTCAGGTTATGTCGATATAGGACTCATTTTACAGTGGATATAGATACTTACAAAAGTACAAACCTGCTTCCTCCAGCATCTTCACAAAATCCTTTGCTGTTGTTCTGGGATTGATTTGTACTAACCCTAACCCTAACCCTAACCAAAGTACGTTCATCTCTAGGAGACAGAACGCGTCTCCTTCCTGAGAGGTATGACGGCTGCGTGGTCCCATGGTGTTTATACGGGCATACTATTGTTTATACAGATGAACGATGTACCTTCAGGCATTTGGAAATTGCTCCCAAGGATGAACCAGACTTGTACATACAATACATCCACAGGTGCACCTCCAATTGTCTCAAATTATGTAAATTAGCCTATTGGAAGCTTCTAAAGCCATGACATAGTTTTCTGGGATTTTCCAAGCTGTTTAAAGGCACAGTCAACTTAGTGTTTGTAAACTTCTGATCCAATGGAATTGTGATACAATGAGTTGTAAGTGAAATAATCTGTCTGTAAACAATTGTTGGAAAAATTACTAGTGTCATGCACAAAGTAGATATCCTAACCGACGTGCCAAAGCTATAGTTTGTTAACAAGAAATTTGTGGTGTAGTTGAAAAACGAGTTAATGACTCCAATCTAAGTGTATGTAAACTTCCGACTTCAACTGTATGTTTACATTGCCAAAGCAAGTGAAATAGATAATAAACAAAAGTGAAATAAAAAAATCAAAGATAAACATTACAAAGTTTTAGAGGAATTGAGATATTTCAAACGTGATATTGTGGCCATGTACAGTGTTAGAACGATGTGCAAAAACAAATAAACACAAATATGGGATGTATTTACAATAGTGTTTGTTTTTCACTGGCTGCCCTTTTCTTGTGGCAACAGGTCACAAATATTGCTGCTATGATGGCACACTGTGGGATGTCACCCAATAGATATGGGAGTTAATCAAAATATGTATTTGTTTTCAATTATTTGTGGGTCTGTGTAATCTGAGGGATATACAGTGCATTCGGAAAGTATTCAGGCTCCTTCCCTTTTCCACATTTTGTTACATTACAGCCTCATTCTAAAATGGATTCAAAAAAATATATCAATCTACACACAATACCCCATAATGACAACGTGTTTTAATTGTTAAAAAAAAAACAGAAATACCTTATTTACATAAGTATTCAGACCCTTTGCTATGAGACTCGAAATTGAGCTCAGGTTTATTGTGTTTTCATTGATGATTCTTGAGATGTTTCTACAACTTGATTAGAGTCCACCTGTGGTAAATTCAATTGATTGGACATGATTTGGAAAGGCACACACCTGTCTATATAAGGTCCCAAAGTCCAATACAGGATTGTGTCGACACACAGATCTGGGGAAGTGTACCAAATAATGTATGCAGCATGGAATGTCCCCAAGAACACAGTGGCCTCCATCATTCTTAAATGGAAGAAACTGAACAATCGGGGGAGAAGGGCCTTGGTTAAATAGGTGACCAAGAACCCAATGGTCACTCTGACAGAGCTCCAGAGTTTGTCTGTTGAGATGGAAAAACCTTCCAGAAGGACAACCAGCTCTGCAGCACTCTACCAATCAGGCCTTTATGGTAGAGTGGCCAGACGGAAGCCAGTCCTCAGTAAAAAGCACATGACAGCCCGCTTGGAGTTTGCCAAAAGGCACCTAAAGGACTCTCAGAGCATGAGAAACAAGAGTCTCTGGTCTGATGAAACCAAGATTGAACTCTTTGGCCTGAATGCCAATCATTCGCGTCTGGAGGAAACCTGTCACCATCACTACACTGAAGCATGGTGGTGGCAGCATCATGCTTTGAGGATGTTTTTCAGCAGAAGGGACTAGTGAGATTAGTCAGGATTGAGGGTAAGATGAAAGGAGGAAATTATACAGGGATCCTTGAGGAAAACCTGCTCCAGAACAATCAGGACCTCAGACTGTGGGGCGAAGGTTCACCTTCCAACCGTATAATGACGCTAAGCACACAGTCAAGACAACACAGGAGTGGCTTCAGGACAAGTCTCTGAACATCCTTGTTGAGTGGCCCAGCCAGAGCCTGGACTTGAACCCGATCGAACATCTCTGGTGAGACCTGAAAATAGCTGTGCAGCAACGCTCCCCATCCAACCTGACAGAGCTTGAAAGGATCTGCAGAGAAGAATGGGAAAAACTCCCTTAAATACAGGTGTGCCAAGCTTGTAGCGTCAAACCTAAGAAGACTCAATGCTGTAATTGCTACCAAAGGTGCTTCAACAAAGTACTGAGAAAGGGTCTGAATGTTTCTGTAAATATGATATTTCTGTTTTGAATTTTGTATACATTTGCAAACATTAAAAAAACTGTTTTTGCTTTGTTATTATGGGGTATTGTGTGTAGATTGATGAGGGGAAAAAAACTATTTAATCAATTTTAGAATAAGGCTGCAATGTAACAAAATGTGGAAAAAGGCAAGGGGTCTGAATACTTTCCGAATGCACTGTATGTGTCTCTAATATGGCCATACATTTGGCAGGATTTTAGGAAGTGCAGCTCAGTTTCCACCTCATTTTGTGGGCAGCGTGCCTGTCTTCTCGAAAACCAGGTCTGCCTACGGCGGTCTCTCTCAATAGCAAGACTATGCTCACTGAGTCTGTACATAGTCAAAGCTTTCCTTAATGTTGGGTCAGTCACAGTGGTCAGGTATTCTGCCACTGTGTACTCTCTATTTAGGGTCAAATAGCATTCTCGTTTGCTCTGTTTCTTGGTAAAATCTTTCCAATATGTCAAGTATGTATCTTTTGGTTTTCCTATGATTTGGTTGGGTCTAATTGTGTTGCTGATGCTATCCTTGCCACCACCTACAGAGAGATTAACCTAGAGAAGAGTCCCCTAAGCAAGCTGGTCCTGGGGCTCTGTACACAAACAGAAACAGACCCGAAGATCAGCTTGCTTAGGGGACTCTTTTCTAGGTTAATCTCTCTGTAGGTGGTGGCTTTATTATGGAAGGTTTGGAAATCGCTTCCTTTAAGGCGGTTGTAGAATTTAACAGCTCTTTTCTGGATTTTGATAATTAGGCCTAATTCTGCTCTGCATGCATTATTTGGTGTTTTATATTGTACACAGAAGATGTTTTTGTAGAATTCCTCATGCAGAGTCTCAATTTGGTGTTAATCCTATTTTGTTAAGTCTTGGTGGGTGAGCGGACCCCAGACCTCACAACCATAAAGGGCAATGGGTTCTATAACTAATTCAAGTATTTTTTGCCAGATCCTAATTGGGATGTCAAATTTTATGTTCCTTTTGATGGCGTAGAAGGCCCTTCTTGCCTTGTCTCTCAGATCGTTCACAGCTTTGTGGAAGGTACCTGTGGTGCTGATGCTTAGACTGAGGTGAGTATAGTTTTGTGTGCTCTAGGGCAACAGTGTCTAGATGGAATATGTATTGTTGGTCCTGGCAACTGGACCTTTTTGGAACACCATTATTTGTTCTTACTGAGATATACTATCATGGCCCAGGTCTGACAGAATCTGTGCAGACGTCTAGGTGCTGCTGTAGCCTCCCCCCCCCACCCCCCTCCCTCCCTCTCTCCCTGTCTCTCTCTGTCCTTTCTCTCCTCATCTCTCACCCTCTTACCTCCCTGTCACCCCCCCCCTCACACACACACACACACAAACACTCCCTCTCTCCCCCATATAGAACGATAGATAGATCAGTGCTGACAGCTTCATTAGTGGTAGCATTAGAGAGGCGGGAGAGAGTTAGCTGTTAGCGATGATGTGAGCCTCTTATCAGTGGAAACAGTCCTGTATGTTAGCAGGGTGGAGAGTAGGGAGGAGAAAGAGGTGAGGGGTAGATGGAGTGGGGAGAGGTGATGGGAGTGGGGGAGAGGGCGTTGAGGTATGTGTGGGGAGGTGTCGGAGGGGCCTGTGATGGGGAGGAGGCGATAAAAGGCGATGAGATGGGGGAGAAAGGATGATAAGACGGGGGGAATGCAAAGAGGGGATGGGGAGTACTGGTGGAGAATACAGCACATGGATTAGTAAGGAACTGAGATATGGAGAGGAGAAAGGGGGAGAGAGGAAGATATTGGAGGGGAAAGTCCAAGGGGAGAAAAGGGGTTATGTGGATCCGTTGGAGGACCGCGATGGAGGAGAATAGAAAAATGAAAGGAAGAATCTGGACTTGACTAGGGAAGGGGGCCTTGGATGGAGGAGAGGGGATGAAGCGGTGAGGAGTCAGAGAAGGTCAAGGTGGTGTGTCCCAGCCCTGCTCCTGTGTATCTCACTCCCACTCTCCCTCCATACAATTGACCTTGCCCTTTACCAACCTTGATGTTGACCTTTTCATTAAATATTTTTTCTCTATTGCTTGGCCTGCGCTAACACCTACTGGACCCACTTATCGCACCCCATGAAACCCCACAGTTATTTATAGATAACAGGTCATTTTTATGCGCACATCATAATTGAACCATATAAATAAAATGAGTGGAATGAAGATGCTAGTTCAAGGTGATGTTCTAAGACAAGTGGACTAGCTGCCATATTGACGATACCATCTTTCAGAATGTAGTGTCTTTCTCAATGTTCTATCCATGCTATACATTTTACAAGGCTGCCATATTGGACTGTGGGAAAATGTGGGCAGGCCTACATAAGACAACAGACTACTTTTAGTCTTAATTTCTTATATTGATGACGTAGCTCTCTCCAGAAATATTGTTCCTGTCCACACAGCCATCAGGGTACTCCGTTCATCGCACAGACAGAAAGAAAGAACTCTCTGGGAAAAACAAAGGTGGAGGGGTATGTCTCATGATTAAAAACTCATGGTGTGATTGTGGTAATATACAGGAACTCAAATCCTTTTGTTCTCCCAAGATCCTTTTTTCTTTGGTTATTGTCAACACGACGGCTCTCAAGGAACTACACTGGACTTTGTGCAAACTGGATAGCTCATATCCTGAGGCCACATTTATTGTAGCTGGGGACTTTAATAAAGGAAATCTGAAGAAAATACTCCTCAAATTCTACCAACACATCTCCTGTGCTACACGCGAAGAAAACACTCTTGACCATTGTAACGCTCCATTCCTGGGACGTCTACAAGGCCCTTCCCCACCCTCCCTTCAGCAAATCAAATCACACCTCCAGGCTGCTCCTCCCCGCCAATAGGCAGAAACGTAACCAGGAAGCCCCTCTGGTAAGGACTGTTCAATGTTGGTCTGAGCAATCGGAATCTATGCTTCAAGACTGTTTTGATCATGCAGAATATTATCGACGTATACACTGACACAGTTACTGGGTTCATCAGGAAGTGCAAAGAGGTTGTTGTTCCTACTTATCTAAATTAAAAGCTGTGGATAGATGGCAGCATTAGCGCAAAACTGAAAGCTCAAACCACCACATTTAACCACGGCAAGGTGACTGGGAACATGGACGTATACAAACAGACCAGCTTTGACCTCCGTAAGGCAATCAAAGAGGTAAAACGACAGTACAGGGAGTGGAGTCGCAATTCAATCATTCAGACAGGAGACATGTGCCAGGGACTCCAGACAATCACAGGTTATAAAGGGAATGCCAGCCACATCGCCGACACCGACGCCTCACTCCCAGACAAGCTAGACATCTTCTTTGCCCGCTTCGAGGAAAACAACACCGAGCAACAGCTGTGTGCCCCCGATCTCCGTGGCCGACGTGAGACATTCAGATCAAATCAAGGTTTATTGGTCGTGTACACAGTTTAGCAGGTGTTATAGTTGGTGCAGCGAAATGTTTATGTTAGTAATTCCTAACAATGCAGTAAAATGTTTTAAAAAATGCAAACGTCAGGAAAAGAAAAAGACAAAAAAGAAATCAAGAACGGTGGGACGAATCTGATACTTGGCCTACTAGTCTGATCTCTTATACTGGGCCTACTATTACTAAAATAGCACTGTAGCAGTAATCAAATGCAATCTATATGTATGTACACTGGGATAATTTACACAAGATCAGCTAATAATGATATGTACAGCAGTAGATATATTAGAGTAAGCTATGTCAAGAATCCAGTGTATAATAAATATGCGGTGTGTACAAACAGTGTAACTACAATTGTGGGAAAGTTTGGGAAACTCTGACCTCGCCCACCTGGACAAGTAGAATACCTATGTGAGAATGCAGTTCATCAACTACAGCTCAGCCTTCAATACCAAAGTGCCCTCCAAGCTCGTCACCCATGACTGCGTGGCTACGCACGTCTCCAACTCAAACATCAAGTTTGCTGACGACACAACAGTGGTAGTCCTGATTACCAAAAATGACGAGACAGCCTACAGGGTGGAGGGGAGAGCTCTGGTGGAGTGGTGCCAGGAAAATAACCTCTCCCTCACGTCAACAAAATGAAGGAGCTGATCATGGACTACAGGAGACAGCACAGAGAGCCGTCCCAATCCACATTGACAGGGAGAGAGGGTTGAAACCTTTAAGTTCACTGAGGACCTGAAATGGTCCCTCTGCACTGACAGCATTGTGAAGAAGGTGCAACAGTGCCTCTTCAACCACAGGAGGCTAAAGAAATTTGTCTTGGCCCTTAAGACCCCGCAAATTTCTACAGATGCACCATCAAGAGCATTCTGTCGGGCTGTATCACCGCCTGGTACGGCAACTGCACAGGTCTCTCAAGAGGGTGGTGCGGTCATCCCAACGCGTCATCGGGGGCAGACTGCCTGCCCTCATTTAACATTTACATTTAAGTCATTTAGCAGACGCTCTTATCCAGAGCGACTTACAAATTGGTGCATTCACCTTATAATATCCAGTGGAACAACCACTTTACAATAGTGCATCTAAATCTTTTAAAGGGGGGTTAGAAGGATTACTTTATCCTTTATCCTCCATGACCTCTACAACACCTGGTGTCACAGGAAGGCCAAGAAGATAATCAAGGACCTCAGCCACACAAGCCTGTTCATCTCGCTACCATCTAGAACAGTGTTTCCCAACTCCGGTCCACGAGTACCCCCAACAGCACACATTTTTGTTGTAGCCCCGGACAAAAACACCAAATTTAAACCTGTCAAGGGCTTGATGATTAGTTGACTAGTAGAATTAGGTGTGCTTATTCGGGGCCTCAACAAAAATATGTACTATTGGGGGTAATTGAGGACCAGAGTCGGGAAACACAGATCTGGAAGGCGGCGACAGTACAGGTACATCCAAGCTGCGACCGAGAGACTGAAAAACATGTTACCATGATTGCGGATAATCCTGAATGAATCCTGAATAATGATGAGTGAGAAAGTTACAGAGGCATAAATATAAAACTTCTATAATACTTTTGGTTCCCTAAAATGAAGGGACTATGTACAAAAAGTTATGTAATTTCTAAACGGTTCCCCCGATAAAGCTGTTAGTCTGCACTTTAACTTCATAGTCATTGTATCATTTTAAATCCAAAGTGCTGGAGTACAGAGCCAAAACAACAGCAAAATTGTCACTGTCCCAAAACTTTTATAGCTTACTGTACTGTATGTACTGTATGTACTGTATTCTAGTGATGGCTCATTCTACAGCATATGTCTACAGCATATATACTGAACAAAAATATAAACGCAACATGTAAAGTGTTGTGTTGAGGAGTATTTCTGTCTGTAATAAAGCCATTTTGTGGGGGAAAACTAATTCTGATTGGCTGGGCCTGGCTCCCCAGTGGGTGGGCCTATGCCCTCCCAGGCCCACCCATGGCTGCGCCCCTGCCCAGCAGAAGAGGCAGGCCAGTGGGAGGAGCTATATGGAATTAAAGGGGAGGAGCTGGAATGGAATTAAACTTTTATTTTATTTTATTAATGGTCTTTTTGTATTGATGATTTATTTATTGAGATGTAGGCTAGTTAGTTGCTTATCATGGTGTTTTATTGATGATCTATCTAAAGTGTGTGTAGACTAGTTAGCTGTTTATCATGGTGTTTTATTGATGGTGTATCTAAAGTGTGTGTAGGCTAGTTAGCTGCTTATCATGGTGTATCTAAAGTGTGTGTAGGCTAGTTAGCTGTTTATCATGGTGTTTTATTGATGGTGTATCTAAAGTGTGTGTAGACTAGTTAGCTGTTTATCATGGTGTTTTATTGATGGTGTATCTAAAGTGTGTGTAGGCTAGTTAGCTGCTTATTATGGTATATCTAAAGTGTGTGTAGGCTAGTTAGCTGCTTATCGTATGCCCATATATTTTTATGTGTATCTCCATGTATTTTCCTGTGTGTTATGTATTATTTTTGTCCTACACCGAGGACCAGTTTGGAAATAAGTGTTTTTACGATTTCATGTGTCATCCTTTGGGTTTCTTGTACTTTTAAAAACGATTTTAAACGGTACAAATTGTTTTACATTAAATAAAATCAATCAAAATCAATCACTATAACATTATAATTCTATAACTTATCACGCTGTCCTCCCTAAGAATTGGGAGCATAAGGTTAGCACATCTTAGATTCAGCATCTATCATCCCATCCTGTTCCCTGATTGGTTAGTTCTGTGACCCATACATCTCCATACAGGCACAGGGCGACAGCTGCACATCTCTAGGTCATTCTCTCTCTCTCTCTCTCTCACACACACACACACACACATGCAACACACACACAGAATGCTCTGATTCCAAAGAAAAAAGAAACACAGAGTATAAAGGCATAACATGTTATTCACACACACTCAAGGAGTGCCTGCAAAGGCACTGTGGGAGTACCTACTTTATCATACCTACACTAACAGGACCTACTTTATCACACCTACACTGACAGGACCTACTTCATCACACCTACACTGACAGGACCTACTTTATCACACCTACACTAACAGGACCTACTTTATCACACCTACACTAACAGGACCTACTTTATCACACCCCAAAAACCGAACAGCTCTTTACTGATATCTGATCAGTTTTATACCCACATGATAATTGAGCCATAGACATAGAATGAGTGGAATTGAGATTCCAGTTCAAGGCAATGCACCATGGCAAGTGGACTAGCTGTCATATTGGGTGGGTGTATCATTTGGAATGTTTGAAGATTTGATAAGGATCATATAATCTTTCAGAATGTACTGTCTTTCTCGGCGTTCTATCCATGCTATAACTTCAACACTGTTTCCATCTTGGATGGACTGTGAAAAATGCTATTTGGTAGAAAAAACCCTTTCTATACCCATTATAATTCTAAAACGTCCCTTTTTCAGGACCCTGTCTTTCAAAGATAATTCGTAAAAATCCAAAAACTCAATCAGTGCTCAGACTGTCCGCAATAGGCTGAGAGAGACAGGACTGAGGGCTTGTAGGCCTGTTGTAAGGCAGGTCCTCACCAGACATCACCGGCAACAATGTCGCTTATGGGCACAAACCCACCGTCACTGGACCAGACAGGACTGGCAAAAAGTGCTCTTCACTGATGACTTGCGGTTTTGTTTCACCAGGGGTGATGGTCGGATTTGCGTTTATCGTCGAAGGAATGACCGTTACACCGAGGCCTGTACTCTGGAGCGGGATCGATTTGGAGGTGAAGGGTCCGTCATGGTCTGGGGCAGTGTGTTACAGCATCATCGGACTGAGCTTGTTGTCATTGCAGGCAATCTCAACACTGTGTGTTACAGGGAATACATCCTACATCCTCATGTGATACCCTTCCTGCAGGCTCATCCTGACATGACCCTCCAGCATGACAATGCCACCAGCCATACTGCTCAGTCTGTGCTTGATTTCCTGCAAGACAGGAATGTCAGTGTTCTGCCATGGCCAGAGAAGAGTCCGGATCTCAATCCTATTGAGCACGTCTGGGACCTGTTGGATCGGAGGGTGAGGGCTATGGCCATTCCCCCCCAGAAATGTCCGGGAACTTGCAGATGCCTTGGTGGAAGAGTGGGGTAACATCTCACAGCAAGAACTGGAAAATCTGGTGCAGTCCATGAGGAGGAGATGCACTGCAGTACTTAATGCAGCTGGTGGCCACACCAGATACCGACTGTTACTGTGACCCCCCCTTTTCTCAAGGACACATTATTCAATTTCTGTTAGTCACATGTCTGTGGAACTTCAGTCCAATTCAGTTTAAGTCTCAGTTGTTGAAGATGAATGTGCAAGTAGAGATACTGGGGTGCAAAAGAGCAAAAACAATAAATAACAATATGGGGATGAGGTAGTTAGGTGGGCTATTTACAGATGGGCTATGTACAGGTGCAATGATCTGTAAGCTGCTCTGACAGCTGATGCTTAAAGTTAGTGAGGGAGATATGAGTCTCCAGCTTCAGTGATTTTTGCAATTCGTTCCAGTTATTGGCAGCAGAGAATTGGAAGGTGGCCAAATGAGGAATAGGCTTTGGGGGTGACCAGTGAAACACACCTGCTGGAGCGAGTGCTACGGGTGGGTGCTGCTATGGTGACCAGTGAGCTGAGATAAGGCAGAGCTTTACCTAGCAAAGACATATAGATGACCTGGAGCCAATGGGTTTGGCGACGAATATGAAGCGAGGGCCAGCAAACGAGAGCATACAGGTTGCAGTGGTGGGTAGTATATGGAGCTTTGGTGACAAAACGGATGGCACTGTGATAGACTGCATCCAAATTTGTTGATCTGAGGCTATTTTGTAAATGACATCGCTGAAGTAAAAGATCGGTAGGACAGTCAGTTTTACGAGAGTATGTTTGGCAGCACGAGTAAAGGATGCTTTTTTGCGAAATAGGAAGCCGATTCTAGATATATTTTTGGATTGGAGATGCTTAATGTGAGTCTAGAAGGAGAGTTTACTGTCTAACCAGACACCTAGGTATTTGTAATTGTCCACATATTCTAAGTCAGAACCGTCCAGACTAGTGATGCTAGACGGGCGGGCAGTTGCGGGCAGCGATCGGTTGAAGAGCATGCATTTAGTTTTACTTGCATTTAAGAGCAGTTGGAGACCACGGAAGGACAGTTGTACGGCATTGAAGCTCGTCTGGAAGTTAGTTATCACAGTGTCCAAAGAAGGGCCAGAAGTATACAGAATGGTGTCATCTGCGTAGAGGTGGATGAGAGAATCACCAGCAGCAAGAGCGACATCATTGATGTATACAGAGAAAAGAGTCGACCCGAAAATTGAACCCTGTGGCACCCCCATAGAGACTGCCAGAGGTCCGGACTACAGGCCCTCCGATTTGACATGCTGAACTCTGTCTGAGAAGTAGTTGGTGAACCAGGCGAGGCAGTCATTTGAGAAACCAAGGCTGTTGAGTCTGCCGATAAGAATGCGATGACTGACAGAGTCGAAAGCCTTGGCCAGGTCGATGGATACGGCTGTACAGTATTGTCTTTTATCGATGATATTGTTTAGGACCTTGAGCGTGGCTGAGGTGCACCCATGACCAGCTTGGAAACCAGATTGCATAGGATTTCGAAATGGTCAGTGATCTGTTTGTTAACTTGGCTTTCAAAGACTTTAGAAAGGCAGGGCAGGACGGATATAGGTCTGTAACAGTTTGGGTCTAGAGTGTCTCCCCCTTTGAAGAGGGGGATGACCGTGGCAGCTTTCCAATCTTTGGGGATCTCAGACGATACGAAAGAGAGGTTGAACAAGCTAGTAATAGGGGATTGCAAGAATTGCGACGGATAATTTTAGAAAGAGAGGGTCCAGATTGTCTTGCCCAGCTGATTTGTTGGGGTCCAGATTTTGCAGCTCTTTCAGTAGATCAACTATTTGGATTTGGGTGAAGGAGAAATGGGGGAGGCTTAGGCAAGTTGCTGTGGGGGGTTACGAGCTGTTGACCGAAGTAGGGGTAGCCAGGTGGAAAGCATGGCCAGCCGTAGAAAGTGCTTATTGAAATTCTAATTTATCCAGGATTTATCGGTGGTGACAGTGTTTCCTAGCCTCAGTGCAGTGGGCAGCTGGGAGGAGGTGCTCTTATTCTCCATGGACTTTACAGTGTCCCAGAACTTTTTAGAGTTTGTGCAAAACTCAGTTTGAAAAATTTCAGTTTGAAAAAGCTAGCCTTTGCTTTCCTAACTGCCTGTGTATATTGGTTCCTAACTTCCCTGAAAAGTTGCATATCGCGGGTACTATTCGATGCCAATGCAGTACGCCACAGGATGTTTTTGTGCTTGTCAAGGACAGTCAAGTCAGGAGTGAACCAAGGGCTTTATCTGTTCCTAGTTCAAAATGTTTTGAATGGGGCATGCTTATTTAAGCTGGTGAGGAAAGCACTTTTAAAGAATAACCAGGCATCCTCTACTGACGGAATGAGGTCGATATCCTTCCAGGATACCCGGGCCAGGTTGATTAGAAAGGCCTGCTCGCTGAAGTGTTTTAGTGAGCGTTTGACAGTGATGAGGGGTGGTTGTTTGACTGCGGACCCATTACGGATGCAGGCAATGAGGCAGTGATCGCTGAGATCCTGGTTGAAGACAGCAGAGGTGTGTTTGGAGGGCAGGTTGGTCAGGATGATATCTATGAGGATGCCCGTGTTTACGGATTTGGGGTTGAACCTGGTAGGTTCCATGATAATTTGGGTGAGATTGAGGGCATCTAGCATAGATTGTAGGACTGCCGGGGTGTTAAGCATATCCCAGTTTAGGTCATCTAACAGTACAAACTGAAGATAAATGGGGGGCAATTAATTCACATATGGTGTCCAGGGCACAGCCGGGGGCTGAGGGGGGTCTATAACAAGCAGCAACAGTGAGAGACTTATTTATGGATTTTTAAAAGTAGAAGCTCGAATTGTTTGGGCACAGACCTGGATAGCATGACAGAACTCTGCAGGCTGTCTCTGCAATAGACTCCACCCCCTGTGGCAGTTCTATCTTGGCGGAAAATGTTGTAGTTGGGGATGGAAATTTCAGAATTGTTGGTGGCCTTCCTAAGCCAGGATTCAGACACGGCTAGGACATCAGGATTGGCGGAGTGTGCTAAAGCAGTGAAAAAAAAAACTTAGGGAGGATGCTTCTGATGTTAACATGCATGAAACCAAGGCTTTTACGGTTACAGAAGTCAACAAATTTTAGCGCCTGGGGAATAGGAGTGGAACTGGGGGCTACAGGGCCTGGGTTAACCTCTACATCACCAGAGGAACAGAGGAGGAGTAGGGTACGGCTAAAGGCTATAAGAACTGGTTGTGTAGTGCGGGGACAGAGAATAAAATGAGCAGATTTCTGGGCATGGTAGAATAGATTCAAGGCATAATGTACAAATAAGGGTATGGTAGGATGTGAGTACGGTGGAGGTAAACCTATGCGTTGCATGACGATGAGAGAGGTTTCGTCTCTGGAGGCATGAATTAACCTAGGTGAGGTCTCCTCCGCATGTGTGTGGGTTGGGACGAAAGAGCTATCTAAGGCATTTTGAGCGGGACTGAGGGCTCTACAGTGAAATAAAACAATAAAATCTAGCCAAGACCACAGTAGACAAGGCATATTGACATTAGAGGGAGGCATAAAGCAATCACAGGTGTTGATCAGGAGAGCTAAGACCTCAACGGGTAAATGGCGATGAATGGGCAGAGCGGGTCAGTTAGGTACATACAGGACCTGAGTTCGAGGCTGAGGCCGACAGGTAAACAAAATGAGGTACCGTGCCATTGAAACAGTCCAGGGGGCATCAGCTGTGTAGCCGAGTGATCATAGGGTCAAAAGAGCAGCAATAGGTGAGTCAGGGTGCTGTTCGGTAGTCACTACTACGCTAGGCAAGCAAGGGACACAGCGTTCAGAAAAGCTAGCGGGCCGGGGCTAGTAGATGGTTCTTCGGCGATGTCGTCGGCAGTCCAGTCGTGATGGATTGGCGGGGCTCCGTGTCGACAATAAAGAGTCCAGGCCAATTGGTAAAGGAGGTATTGTAGCCCTAGAATTAGCTGATATATGGGCCTAGCTCGAGGCTAGCTCAAGGCTGGTGCTTGTGTCGGGACAGAGGCGTTAGCTAAGCCACTTGTCTGCAGATAGCTAGCTGCGATGATCCGGAGTAATGATCCGGTGTAATGATCCAGAGCGGCAGGAATCCGGTGATATGATAGAGAGAAGCAGTCCGATATGCTCTCGGTTGATATCGCGCTGTGCAGACTGGCAGGTGATTGTCCTAGCTAAGGCTGGCTGATGCCGGGAAAAAAAAGGCGAGGACCGCTAGCAGTGGCTAACAAATACTAGTAGCTAGTTAGCTGGCTAACTCCTGATGAAAGTTCCAGTTATTAGGAATAAAAATAACAGATCCGTACCACATTGAGTGAGGAGGGTTTCAGGAATCCGGTGATATGGTAGAGAGAAGCAGTCTGATATGCTCTGGGTTGATATCGCGCTGTGCAGACTGGCAGGTGTTGTCCGAGCAAAGGCTGACTGATGCCGAGGGGAAAAAAAGGCGAGGACCGCTAGCCGTGGCTAACAAAGACTAGTAGCTAGTTAGCTGGCTAACTCCTGATGGAAGTTCCAGTTATAAGGAATAAAAATAGCAGATCCGTACCACATTGGGTGTGGTGGGTTGCAGGAAAGTATATTTAGTTCGGAGATAGGAAGTGAGATTAAGATATATAAGAAAAGACCGGCTATTTACAAGGGATAAGACACGGGATAAGACAAAGAAAGATATACACGTCCTACTGCGCTGGCATCTTTGATTAGATGCCTTCCCTTAGAGGAAAAAATAATAATTCACACACATTATTGAGAGTGTCAATGAGAGCGGTAGGAAGGAGGAGAGAGAGAGAGTGAGAATAAGAGAGAGGGCGAGAAAGAGAGGAGTTTCGTTCTCTGGCTGCTCTCTTTCAGGAAGGACCAGGATGAGTGGGCAGCGAAACATCGTTTACCAACACAAACAGCTTGTGTGTGTGTGTGTGCTTAGGCGTGTGGGTATGTGTGTGCTTGTGAATTTGCGTGTGTGTGTGTGTGTGTGTGTGTGTGTGTGTGTGTGTGTGTGTGTGTGTGTGTGTGAATATGTATTCAGCTTTTCACCGCGGCCACGAATCACATTATATAACAGTCCTGAAATCAGAAGACACTCTGCCAAAAGCAGGTTGACGTTTATTGTCATGAATCTTGCCTTGGAGGCAGAACTGAGCGATTTCCCCTAGATAGGCCAACTGCAAAGTCAAAATATGCTATATGCTAAAAATGCATGACAACCAAAATGAGCTTTTTGGTCTTAATTTAAGGTTAGGGTTAGGCATTAGGGTTAGCAGTATGGTTACTTTGCAGGGCTGCCTCCAGAACAAGATTCATGACAGAAAACGTATTGCATGGCAATACAAACCAATAGCTTTGATAACATCACCAGCAGATGCAAATGAGCTTTTAAGCTAGAAAAATAGCAACGTCTAGTGCAGTTAAGCCAGTTGTGAGATTGAAATATCCCACATTCCAACCAGATATGAGGTGTGAGTATTTGTGGAGGGGATGGGTTACTGAATTGTAGACAGGAGTCTAAACAGTGGCAGGCTTACTCCTGGGAGTGGGGGGTGTAGATGGGTGTATTGTATTGCGTTGTTTCTATAGGCCCCATATAGAAATAGACTGAAGTGGGGTGCAGTAGGTTACATGCCCAAACCCCCCTGAACACAAAAGGTGCTGCCTTGGTTGGACCCCAGATTAGGAGAGGATAAAGTGGGCTAAAGTGGAATAAAATGGGCTAAACTTGGCCTCGGTTGGCCTACATACCACCACCAGTAACCCCAACAGTCCCCAAACTCCACAACAGCCTAGAGACAGACAGAAATACAAAGAGACAGAGACAGGAAGGTAAGACTCAGAGTGGACACAGTTCTATTTTAAGAACGGACACTGTTCTATTCTCTTATAGATGTCAAAATGAGCTGTTGGCTGTAGCGTGTTTGTGAACACATTAGAATTAGAATCACAGATGCTCTCCTGCGTGTGAGATCAGAGGTGTGTGTGTGTGTGCACGCACATTGGGTACATTCCCGCTTTGTTGGGTCCCTAGTTGCCGTGCTGACCTCCACTCTGATTGACAGGCACATTGCTAGGCGCAGCGGGAAGACAGACACTGACCATGATGTCATCAAAGTATGAGCGACCGCGGTGTCAGCCATCTGACTGTGGCCATCTGTTTAGACTTACATATCACTGTACACCTCTTCACACACACACATACACACACACAAGGTAGGTATTTATGCCTAAGGGGCATTCATGTCAGTCTTTTCTCAAATACCATACCAGTACTGAAATCAAATACTTCTAAATACAAGGATGTTTTTGGACTTCGTAGTTACAGTACAGTAATGTTCTATGCTTAAATAGATTTTCATTTCTGCAAAAGCAGAGGAAGGTCCAACCCGTCGATCAGCCCTACAGCTGCTGTGCCCGCCAGGTCAAGTGTGTGTGTGCACTCAGGTGCTTACTTACGAGTGTGTGTGCGTTTGAGCGCAACGTGTGTGTGTGTTTGTTTGAGTGCAATGTGTACACGTGCACCGTGTGTGTATGTGAAAAATGCAGCTAATTGGATGTCCTTCAGGATTAATCTACTGTCTTTAACCTTTCAGATCTCCATGGAGATGCCACAAGGCCTACAGTCAGGCTAAGCTTTTTCAATTCTGACTGTGTGTGTGTGTGTGTGTGTGTGTGTGTGTGTGTGTGTGTGTGTGTGTGTGTGTGTGTGTGTGTGTGTGCACTTACTTCCTCTAATAAGCCAATTCTGCATTCACTGATAATAATTTGTGACACATTGAGAAAATGTATTATGAAAGTGATGCATAAATAGGTACACACCAGAAGGCCTACTCTACGTGAGGCAACATTTTCCATTCTGGCCCATTCAGACTCAATTACAGGACATCTGTGATGTGATATTATAGGAGACACCCCATACCTGGATTCCTGTACATAACTAGTGACTTGTAACAGGTAACTGCCAAAATAAAGGAAACACTTAGTATATGGTGTATAGAAAGCAGACACTTCCACACGTGTGGTTCTTGAGTTACTTAAGCAATTAGCATCCCATCATGCTTAGAGTCATGTATAAAATGCCCAGGTGCCCATTATTTTAGCTACCATGGCTAGGGGAAGAGATCTCAGTGACTTTGAAAGAGGGGTCTCAAAGGAGCATAGGGGGTTTAAAGTGTGTGTGTGTGTGTGTGTGTGTGTGTGTGTGTGTGTGTGTGGTGTGTGTGTGTGTGTGTGTGTGTGTGTGTGTGTGTGTTGAACACTTACGGGAGGTTCTGGAGCGACATTTGAGACACCACTATATACACCACTATAAAAATAAAATAAAAAATGAAGTAATTCCTCATAGAGGAATGGTGTCGCATCCCTCCAATAGAGTTCCAGACACTTGTAGAATATATGCCAATACACATTGTAGCTGTTTTGGCGGTTTGTGGTGGTCTCTGCAGAATCTCCCATACGCGTTCTATTGGGTTGAGATCTGGTAACTGAGACCAACATCCACTCTTTAAACCCCCTATGCTCCGTTGAGACGCCTCTTTCAAAGTCACTGAGAGCTCTTCTAGCCATGGTAGCCAAAATAATTGCCACATTTTTAAACATGACCCTAAGCATGTTAATTGCTTAATTAACTCAGGAACCACACCAGTGTAGAAGCACCTGCTTTCAATATACTTTGTATCCCTCATTCACTACAATGTTTCCTTTACTTTGGCAGTTACCTGTTTATTTGCACTTTATTTTGATACTCAATATACTGTACCTGTATTATTGTAACCCAATTGTCTCTTGTTGTACAGAAAAGGCTTTGGGGAGGAAACAATACTTTAATGTTCTTTACAGTACAATTCTCAAAAGAGTCAATTAAATGAGATAGAGATGAGAAAATATTATGTGTGTGCATGTGCGTGTGTGCGTGTGTTGTGAGAGCATAGTTGTTGAGGCAGCGGGCTGGAGAGCTCTGCTGTACCCAGTCAAACTCAAGGGTGCGACGCCCTGATTAAAAACCCCTGAGAGCACACACACACACACACACACACACACACACACACACACACACACACACACACACACACACACACACACACACACACACACACACACACACACACACACACAGGCACATGGGCAATTCCGTGATAACTCTCTCTGTTTTATTCTGTTACCAAACTTTGAATCTGCACAGTTCTTCCTGTAAATGTGTTTTTGTAGTGAAAATTGTTCAAAGTAGTCCTTGTGCATAGAGTTATATGGCTTGTTAAACTTTTAAATCAATGATTTTTGTTTGATATTCATTTTAAAGTGGCAAATCTGAGTCTCAGCATCATTCCGTTAACGTGGAATTGCCCAATCTATGGAATGCCTGGTGGAAGCAGAGTATGATAGCGAAAGAGGTGGAGAGAATTCTGGCATTTGATTGCAAATATGCAGAGGGAGTCAAAAAGAGAACACACAGAAGGCTGTTGTATAAAACACCTGTCTCCAGAGTACATCTTAAAACTAAGGGCAGCCATGGCATCTGTGACAGAGAGGGAGAGGCATCCATTAATGTACAGTCAAAAGTTTGGACACACCTACTCATTCAACGGTTTTTCTTTATTTTTACTATTTTCTACATTGTAGAATAATAGTGAACAGGTGTGCCTTATTAAAAGATAATTTGTCGAATTTCTTTCCTTCTTAATGCGTTTGAGCCAATCAGTTGTGTTGTGACAAGGAAGGGGTGGTATACAGAAGATAGACCTATTTGGTAAAAGACCAAGTCCATATTATGGAAAGAACAGCTCATATAAGCAAAGAGAAACGACAGTCCATCATTACTTTCAGCCATGAAGGTCAGTCAATCGGAAAATGTCAAGAACTTTAAAGTTTCTTCGAGTGCAGTTGCAAAAACCATCAAGCGCTATGATGAAACTGGCTCTCATGAGAACTTCTACAGGAAAGGAAAACCCAGAGTTACCTCTGCTGCAGAAGATAAGTTCCTTAGAGTTAACTGCACCTCAGATTGCAGCCCAAATAAATGCATCACAGAGTTCCAGTAACAAACACATCTCAACATCAACTGTTCAGAGGAGTCAGGCCTTCATGGTCCAATTGCTGCAAAGAAACCACTACTAAAGGACACCAATAATAATAAGAGACTTGCTTGGGCCAAGAAACACGAGCAATGGACTTTAGACTGGTGAAAATCTGTCCTTTGGTCTGACAAGTCCAAATTAGAGATTTTTGGTTCCAACCGCTGTCTTTGTGAGAAGCAGAGTAGGTGAGTGGATGATCTCCGCATGTGTGGTTCCCACCGTGAAGCGTGGAAGAGGTGGTGGTGTGGGGCTGCTTTGTTGGTGACACTGTCAGTGATTTATTTAGAATTCAAGGCACACTTAACCAGCATGGCTACCACATCATTCTGCAGCGATACACCATCCCATCTGGTTTGCGCTTAATGGGCCTATCATTTTGTTTTTCAACAGGACAATGACCCAAAACACACCTGTGTAAGGGCTATTTGACCAAGGAGAGTGATGGAGTGCTGCATCAGATGATTTGGTCTCCACAATCACCCAACCTCATCCCAATAGAGATGGTTAGGGATGAGTTGGACCGCAGAGTGAAGGAAAAGCAGCCAACAAGTGCTCAGCACATGTAGGAAGTCCTTCAAGATTGTTGGAAAAGCATTCCTCATGACGCTGGTTGAGAGAATGCCAAGAGTGTGCAAAGATGTCATCAAGGCAAAGGGTGGCTACTTAAATATATTTCGATTTATTTAACAATTCTTTTGTTACTACATAATTCCATATGTGTTATGTCATAGTTTCGATGTCTTCTACAATGTAGAAAATTGTAAAAATAAAGAAAAACCTTTGAATGAGTACCGTAAGATAGTCTAGCTTGCTACATTTTCAGATATTATAAGTTTCTGATTTTGTCAGAAAGTCATTTTAGTTAAAGCATAGTTAAAGCATACTATTAGCTAGCTAGCTAACGTTTGCTGGGTGGCTCGCTAGCTAATGTTACATGTAATGATCTGTGTAGTAATATTATTTGTATCTCAGAGCCATTTGCATTTGTCACGTATACTCCCTTTCCGGCCTCTAGGTCATCAGGCTGCTGATTATCCCGCACACCTGTCACCATCGTCTCGCGCAGCTGCGCCTCATGACACACACCTGGACTCCATCACCTCCTTGATTATCGTCCCTATATCTGCCACTCCCCTTGGTTGTTTCCTCAGGTGTTATTGACTCTGTTATCATGTTGGTGTGTTGTTTGTGTTACGTGTTTATTGTTTCGCTCACTCCCTGTACTTGCTTCCCAACTCTCAGCACACTTGTTACAGAATAACAACTCACCCAAGGGAAGCATCAGGGAGTGTTTTTTTGTTGTTGTTATTTTCGTGTCAGAGCAATGATGTTGGGTCCGGGAACTGCTACAGGCTCTCATGCCTCAGCCGGCTCATCGGGCTCTCATCCCTCAGCCAGGTTGTTGGGCTTTCATGCCTTAGCCGGATCGCCAGGCTCCCCTGCCTTAGCCGGCTAGTCGGGCTTTCATGCCTCTGCCGGATCGCCAGCCTCCCCTGCTTCCACCGGCTCGCCAGGTTATCATGCCTCAGCCGGATCGCCAGGTTCCCGTGCCCCAGCTGACTCGACAGGTTCCCGTGCCTCAGCTGGCGTGACAGGTTCTCTCACATCAGCAGGGGTGACCGGTCCGCTCCTGATACCCGGGTTCGTCCCCTTTGACGACGTCTTGCGGCTGGAGCCACGCGACGGGGAGGGGGAGCTGTCACGTATACTCCCCCTCCAGCCCCTAGGTCATCAGGCTGCTGATTATCCCACACACCTGTCACCATCGTCTCATGCAGCTGCGCCTCATGAAACTCACCTGGACTCCATCACCTCCTTGATTATCTTCCCTATATCTGCCACTCCCCTTGGTTGTTTACTTAGGTGTTATTGACTCTGTTATCATGCTGGTGCATTGTTTTCTGTGATGTGTTTATTGTTTCATTTGTTAAAACGCTCCCTCCCAGGACTTGCTTCCCGACTCTCAATGCACTCGTTACAGCATTGCTAGTTATAACCTAGTGTTAGCTAGCTAACATTTACCTGGTTGGTTAGATACCTGCAGATTCATGCAGGGTAGTAACATTATGAGTTGGGATTATGGTTCATTGTCTAGCTAGCTAGCTACATGTCTAAACAAAACTCCACTATGCAAGTACCCATTTCACTACACCTTCTGTATCCTGTGCATGTGACAAACTGGGTAAACACATACTATAATCATATAAAATCAGAGCCGGTAATGTGAAGAACATGACCTGCACCAAAGTCATATTAGGATATAATGTTAGGCCAATGAGACAGTATCCATGTTGTAAAATTGCCCTGCTTTACTTCGTCACACTCACAACCATAAACTATTTTCTGCAATTGGGTTGCCATTAACTTGTAAATAATGATCTTTTTGTGAGTTTATTTTCCTGTAATAATGATGACAAATGAGCTAAAGTGAAGACGTTGTCAGCTATATGATATGGTCATTATTTGAACTGGCTAGCCAGCTAACTTAACATTGTTAGCTAGCTAACAAGCTAGAAACAAATCAAAACATTGTTTAGAAAGTTGCTTGATTGACATATACTTAATTCATTTTTAAATGGGTTTTAAACGGGTGGTTTTATTGGTGTTAAAATACACTAGTTATGCTATTTTGGACCACAAGGATGCTGATGTCATGCAGCCTGTAGTTTTGTGTTCATACTTTTTCATAACGACAACGACAAATTTGATTTGGACGACAATAGAATGTTCATGATGTCACTGCGACAACTGTCGATAGATGTAGTATAAACCAGCATTTTGTCTTGAAATCTTTGGTTGTTTAGTAGATGGCCTGAATCCTAAAGAGATGGGTGAGGCTAAGGCTTAAGAGGGTGTGAACGATGGTGAATGGGTGTAGACAAAGAGCTCTCCAGTAGGTTTACCGAAATTCAAGGGCCATTTTCTCAAAGTAAGGTTACAAGTTTATCAACTTTCAAAGCAGAATTACTTTCCCATTGTTCTTCAACTGTAGTGTTTGGTATACCATTTTCTAGCCCTGAGTCTCTACTTTTATCATTTCAAACGTTGTTACATAAGACCAAATCGAGCCGGTCGTTCACAAATACACCACACAAACGCACACACACACACACACACACATTCTCTGTCTATTAGACAAGTACTTGTTCTCTCTAATACAAAACACACTTTCTCTATGGCCTGCTCTGTTCTGACTCTCCTGAATACATCTCTCCTCAGGGCTGAACTGAATACATTGTGCGAGAGAACAACTATTCATTCTTAATTTCCATATTCCTCCACCTTTCTAACCACAGTCCTCCATTTCCGCCCCGATCCCTCTCTCTGTCTTTCGTCCCCAACCTTTTCATTCTGCACTTCCATCATAGCCTTCTGGCCTGACAACTACCCCGTGATCATCTCTGAGTGGCCGTACAGAGAGAGAGAGAGAGAGAGAGAGAGAGAGAGAGAGAGAAATGCAATTATTTTCTCACCTCTATCTCTATCCTCCATCCCCCTCTTTCCCATAACCCTTTAACCTGAAGCTTTCAAGCGCCTAGTCCTGAAGACATAGTCATTTCCGCAGGGAGAGAACTACAATTAATTCTTAACCTCTTTCAGAACCCCCTCTTTCTAACCTTTCCCTTCATCCTGTCTTTCACTGCACTGCACCTCCCCCCTTGCAATTCTAGCCAGGTCAGTATTCGACATTCATCCATGTCTGAGGATGTCGGAAGAGGACGTAGTAACCGGCCACTAGGGGCAACAGTGAGCGCTGATACTTTCAAGTAGGTTTCGGTTTTGCTAGGGCGTTGTCGACAGGGATGGCATTGTGGCAGTAAGCATCTGCCTCTGATTCCAATGTTGGTAAGTTTGATTCCAATGATAGAAAGTTGTTTTTTAGATATTGTTTTAAGCCTATCCTAAACCTTAACCCTCTCTCTCTCTCATCTCCTTTCCACCACCTGTGTCAAGTTATTCAATCAGTTGCGGCTGAACAGTTTGTTTGTGTGTTTAGCTTTGCCTGTAAACACGCTGGATGATTCAGAATCCATTGAAGAGCTTGAACGATTCATTGACGAGAGATACTTACGAACTCAAGGAAACATGTCGCTGGTTTCGGGGGATTCAAGCATTGCTAAGGACAACCAACCCAATCAACAAAACAAACCAAAACCAGGTTGGCCAATTGGTATCAACGATGGAACCAAACCATCCCCTAGTAAGAGGGCGCGTGTGGCGAGTGGGGAGAGGTTTACTGATATGGATGTTGACTTGTTAAAATCCATCAATGAAATGCTTGCTAAACTTGATATCTTGGATGTATTATGAGAGGACATCAATGCATTATGTGCTGGTCTAGAATTCAGCCAATGTCAGATTGATGATCTAAGGAAAGAAAACACGGCGCTGAAAGGTACTGTAGACTCTATTCATAGCAAGGTGGAGGTGGTGCAAAGGGAGAACAAACAATTTAAAGAAACCTTGCTTGATGTACAGTGTCGATCAATGCGGGACAATCTAATATTTTCAGGGATACCGGAGAATGACAACAGCAGAGGCTGTGAGGACACAGTCCAAGACTTTATGTCAACTCAACTAAAACTGCCCACTGATGTGCGTAATGTCACTTTCTCCAGAGTCCATAGAATAGGTAAGGCCTCTGGAAATAAACCACGGGCTATTATTGCATGTTTTGACAAATTTAAGCAAAAGGAAATGATGAAGAACATGGGCAGAGATCTCAGAAACGCTGATTTTGGAATGAATGATCATTTCCCCACCGAGATCAATGAAAGGAGGAAAAAACTATATCCCATCATGAAGGAAAAGCGTTGCCTGAATCAACGAGTCTCCATGGTGATGGATAAACTTTATATCAGCGGGCAATTGTATCGGGACTCTAGAGTAACTCCCTGGCTATTTTAATTTAATGTTCAAATTTGATTTTGTGTGTTGTAGTGTATCATGACAACTTCAACTATAACGAATACATGCTCTATTGATCTTCACTTGATAAGGAAAGGGTTGCATATAGCTTAGGTTAATGTATGTAGCCTTCCTAACAAAATACATGAGGTTTTTAACTTGGTCAAGATAAATAATATTCATATTTTGGCTTTGACTGAAACGCATTTAGATGCATCTGTAAATGATGGACAAATTAATATTCATGGATATAGTCTACTGAGAAGAGACAGGAATAGGAATGGTGGGGGTGTAGTACTGTACATTCAGAATCAGATACCTTTTAAGAGAAGGGATGACCTTAATGTATGTCAAGTAGAGGCACTATGGGCTCAAGTACATCTGCCTCACCAGGCACCCATATTGGTAGGATGTGTGTATAGACCTCCTAGCTCTAAGGTGTCCTATCTGGATGACTTATGTACTGGGTTTGACAAGGCCACAGATAGCAACAGAGATGTATTTATCTTGGGTGATTTTAATATAAATTGGAAGGATCACAATAATTCGAATAGAACAAAATTGATGAGATATGCCAAGAACTGTGGTTTGAAACAAATTATACTACTAGATCATCAATTAAGTTGGGTCATCGTTCAGACACATGCATTGATCTGATTTTCTGTAATATACCATTGCAATGCTTAAAAGCCAGATCAATGCCAGTGGGCTGGACAGACTATAATATTGTGACCATAACCATGAACACCAAGGTTCCAAAGAAACCCCCTAGGATTGTGGTCAAGAGGAATTTAAAAAAAAAATTAATCATGAGCTATTTCTAAATGATTTGGCTGCTGTACCCTGGGAGCTGATTTATCTAGAGGATGATTTAAATCACGCTACAGAATGTTTTATTGATTTGCTCACTGAGGTAATTGTAACGGTTGTCGTCTGGAAAGGACCAAAGCGCAGCGGGTTGTATACTCATCTTCTTTTAATAGGCGAAAGAAGGAAAACCAAACAAACACGTATGCCAAAAATAACAACAATGATGAACGATGAAAAGACAGTCTTGTCAGGCATAGACAGCTAAACAAGAAACAACCTCCCACAATTTACAAACACACCCTAATATATAGGACTCTCAATCAAAGGCAACTAGACAACACCTGCCTTCAATTGAGAGTCCACACCCCAATTAACTAAACATAGAAACAGACTAACTAGAAAGAACATAGAAATAGACTAACATAGAGCAGTGACCAAAAAAACCCAGAATACATAAATCAACTACCCTCTACATAATACACACACCCCGAACCACAGAAACCAAATACCCTCTGCCACGTCCTGACCAGCCTACACTAAAAAAATAACTGACCATTACTGGTCAGAACATGACAGTAATGGACCATCATGCCCCAGTAAGAAAGAGTACAGTTGGTGCTCGTCCATCTCCATGGATTGATGATGAACTGGGTGAGGCTTTTTCTCAAAGAAATATGGCAAAAGTCTTAGCAGCGAAGTCAAATTTAGAAATTGATGAACAGAATTATAGAACATTAAGTTATTATGCAGTTAAATTGAATCGAAAGAAAAAAAAGTTATTTTACAACAATGTTTTTATTGATTGTAAAAATGATTCTAAAAAGGTATGGAACACAGTTAAGGGCTTACTTGGTACATCTATCTCATCATGCCCATCTAGTGTGGAGGTTGACGGGAGAACAATAACAAAACCAGTTGATATTGCCAATCACTTTGAAGATTTCTTTACAAAGAAAATGTATTTACTGAGCAACAATGTAAACATACATTCTTCCAAACAAGCTATTGCCCAATGGATTGATGATCATATTATGAGCAACAAGTTCTGCTCTTTTAGTCTGTAAACGGTGTCAGTGGAGGAGGTGTTAAACCTATTGAAGTCATTACCTGATGGTAAATCTACAGGTTATGGTCTTATGAACAATTTTTTGCTTCGCTGTGCTGCTCCCCAGATTGCAGTTCCACTGAGATACATATTTAATTGGTCACTGGAAAAGGGGATGTTTGCAAATGTATGGAAGCATGCGAAACGGTGTCCTATTCCGAAAGACTGCAAAGAACCCATTACTCCTGCTAATAGTTGACCAATTAGTCTACTCCCTACACTCAGTAAGATATTGGAGGGTATTGTGAGTAGACAAATATGGGAGTACATGGAAAAGACCAGTGGCTCAATGCTATGGATAACGGCAAGTTTGTGGGTGTACTATTTTTAGATTTCAGTGCAGCATTTGATTTAGTGGATCATGAAATAATTTAGACAAAATTAATGCATCATGGTTTTAAGGAGGTAGCATTGAATTGGGTACAGTCATATCTAATTGATAGGAAACAGTCCACCTAAATCAATGGTTATTTTTCTTCCCCTCGTGTTAAACTGTGGAATACCGCAGGGCAGCTGCCTTGGGCCACTTCTTTATTTAATACACTGCTCAAAAAAATAAAGGGAACACTTAAACAACACAATGTAACTCCAAGTCAATCACACTTCTGTGAAATCAAACTGTCCACTTAGGAAGCAACACTGATTGACAATAAATTTCAAAAGCTGTTGTGCAAATGGAATAGACAACAGGTGGAAATTATAGGCAATTAGCAAGACACCCCCAATAAAGGAGTGGTTCTGCAGGTGGTGACCACAGACCACTTCTCAGTTCCTATGCTTCCTGGCTGATGTTCTGGTCAATTTTGAATGCTGGCGGTGCTTTCACTCTAGTGGTAGCATGAGACGGAGTCTACAACCCAAACAAGTGGCTCAGGTAGTGCAGCTCATCCAGGATGGCACATCAATGCGAGCTGTGGCAAGAAGGTTTGCTGTGTCTGTCAGCGTAGTGTCCAGAGCATGGAGGCGCTACCAGGAGACAGGCCAGTACATCAGGAGACGTGGAGGAGGCCGTAGGAGGGCAACAACCCAGCAGCAGGACCGCTACCTCCGCCTTTGTGCAAGGAGGAGCAGGAGGAGCACTGCCAGAGCCCTGCAAAATGACCTCCAGCAGGCCACAAATGTGCATGTGTCTGCTCAAACGGTCAGAAACAGACTCCATGAGGGTGGTATGAGGGCCCGACGTCCACAGGTGGGGGTTGTGCTTACAGCCCAACACCGTGCAGGACGTTTGGCATTTGCCAGAGAACACCAAGATTGGCAAATTCGCCACTGGCGCCCTGTGCTCTTCACAGATGAAAGCAGGTTCACACTGAGCACGTGACAGACGTGACAGAGTCTGGAGACGCCGTGGAGAACGTTCTGCTGCCTGCAACATCCTCCAGCATGACCGGTTTGGCGGTGGGTCAGTCATGGTGTGGGGTGGCATTTCTTTGGGGGGCCGCACACCTCCATGTGCTCGCCAGAGGTAGCCTGACTGCCATTAGGTACCGAGATGAGATCCTCAGACCCCTTGTGAGACCATATCCTGGTGCGGTTGGCCCTGGGTTCCCCCTAATGCAAGACAATGCTAGACCTCATGTGGCTAGAGTGTGTCAGCAGTTCCTGCAAGAGGAAGGCATTGATGCTATGGACTGGCCCACCCGTTCCCCAGACCTGAATCCAATTGAGCACATCTGGGACATCATGTCTCGCTCCATCCACCAATGCCACGTTGCACCACAGACTGTCCAGGAGTTGGCGGATGCTTTAGTCCAGGTCTGGGAGGAGATCCCTCAGGAGACCATCCGCCACCTCATCAGGAGCATGCCCAGGTGTTGTAGGGAGGTCATACAGGCACGTGGAGGCCACACACACTACTGAGCCTCATTTTGACTTGTTTTAAGGACATTACATCAAAGTTGGATCAGCCTGTAGTGTGGTTTTCCACTTTAATTTTGAGTGTGACTCCAAATCCAGACCTCCATGGGTTGATAAATTGGATTTCCATTGATTATTTTAGTTTGATTTTGTTGTCAGCACATTCAACTATGTAAAGAAAAAAGTATTTAATAAGATTTCATTCATTCAGATCTAGGATGTTATTTTAGTGTTCCCTTTATTTTTTTGAGCAGTGTATATACCAACGACCTTCCCTATGCCTTAGCTAAAACTCAAGCTACTATATTTGCAGATGATACTACAATTTATGCAGCAAGACAATCAGTTCAACAGGTACAGCAAGCTTTACAAGGAGATTTGGAGAATATCAGGGAGTGGGTTTGCCAAAACAAACTTGTTTTAAACACCAAGAAAACCAAAGTTATGTTGGTCTGTTCCACTAGGAAAAGGCCAAAACAGCATTGGATACAATTAAGTATGGGAGGAGTACTAATTGAAGAAGTGGCAGAAACCAAACTATTGGGAGTGCAGCTAGACAACTGCTTATAATGGTCGTCTCGAATAACTAATCTATGTAAAAACATTATTAAAACAGCATGCATAATCAGAAGGATAGCTAAATATTTACCAGAAAAAATTTATCAGCAAATAACACAAGCATTAATTGAGAGTCAGGTGAACTACTGTTCTTTGGTCTGGGGAAATGCATCATCAAGTGAAGTTAGGAGGCTGCAGATTGTTCTGTGCAAAGCAGCAAGGATTGTTTTAAGGTGGAGATATGGTTCTTCTTCTGCAATGTTCTTGGTTGGTCATCAATGGACAAGATAATTGAAAAAAACATGCTTATTTTATTTCATAATATACATAATTTAAAACACAGAAGTTCTATTCACAATGGTATTCAGTTGGTAAGAGACAGACATTCCGTAAATACTAGGAATAGATTGTCCACCATCTATGTGTTATCCAGACAGAAAAGAGAAATAGGCAAAATAACATTTAAATTTAGAGCAATAAAGAAATTGAATAAATTAACTGAGCAAACCAGAAACCTTTCAATATATAAATTGAAATATTATTTGAAAACGATTTAAATATAATACATAGAAATGTTGTGGGACTATAGTAGATGAAGAATCAATATTTTTTAGATTGAGTATTTATTGGGTCATTATGTTAGTATATTATGTATGTGAAAATGTGAAAATGTTTTCGTATTATAAATTGTATTTTAATGTTTAAGGACTCTTGGAAGATAGTCCAAATGGGGACTAAAAGAGATCCAAATAAAATAAAATCAAACCATTCACAGTTTGTCATGGTTGTCGTAAGGAGAGGACCAAAATGCAGCAGGGAAGTGTATACTCATCTTCTTTATTCCGGACAAAGAAGGAAAAACCAAAATAAACACGTATACAAAAACACAAACGAACTAGACAGTCTTGTCAGGCACACACAGCAAAACAATCTCCCACAAACACTAAACCAAACACATACCCATATATAGGACTCTCAATCAGAGGCAACTAGAAAACACCTGCCTCCAATTGAGAGTCCAACCCCAATTAACTAGACATAGATATACAACTAACCAGAAAGAACATAGAAATACTAACACAGAACATAAACCCGGAACTAACTAACCAAACACCCTACTAAATAAACCACCCCGAACCACATAAACGAAATACCCTCTGCCACGTCCTGACCAAACTACAATTACAAATAATCCCTAATACTGATCAGGACGTGACACAGTTAATGCCTAACCTTAAGATTTTGGAGTTAATGCCTAAACTTCACCTTAAACACTTTGAAATTCAACGTTTGATGCACAACTTCTAAATTTGACGTTTGAAAAACATGGATAAACGTCTAATTCTGACGTGAGACGTAGTTGTGCAATCCATGCCCTTACTCCACCACACACAAATGAAACTTGTTTAAGCTTTGCCTCTATTTTACTATCACCCCTCCAACCATCCACGTTTCATTGCGGACCGATTTCCCCCTCACTCCCCCAAGCCTTATCCTCCATTAGTCCACTTCCTCATTCCTGTTCTACTTCCTGTCCTTGTCATGTCTCACCTCCCAGGATCTCCTCTGGAGTAGAAAAGGACAATTAATCACCTCGGGTACACCTCTCTCACACACACACACACACACACACACACACACACACACACCCCTGACAGTAGCCCCTCCCCTCCTTCTCATTTTGTCTGCTTATATAAGAGAGTCTAAGGAGAGGGACAGGGGAAGAGTAGGAGATGGAGTAGAATTAAGTGAGGGAAAAGGGGACAGGCACACAAGGTCAATTCCACAATGAACAGAAAGAGGGAACAGAAGAGTGAGGGCCTGGAGAGGAAATGAACTAGGGAACAGAGAAAGGAAGAGGGTAGTGGGAGAAATTAAGAATAGACCTACGGCAAAGAAAATGGAAAGAAATGATAAAGGACATGAGAAGAAGGAAGAGAGATAGAGGAGGGAGGCTGTGTTTGGCCTGTTGACGTTGGCCTCTTTTTACTCTGTCTAAATACCCCGTTGTCGGACACACACACACACTCGGATTGGTGTGCCAATGAGTGTTAAGTCTCAGTGTGGACAAATAGGCAATTTAGTCCAGTGGCTCAGATGAAACTACCCAAGTATTAGATATGCTTTAAGATGTTGATATTTGGTTGCATTGTCAACCAAACACAATTCAATAATATTTTGTATAAACAGTAAATAGCCAAAAGTTAAGGCTATCTTACAAAGTAATCTAACCCCATTTATTCAACTTTAAAAAGAGTAACACATCCATGGCCACATTTTGACGTTAGCCTACTGTAACTATGTCTTCCTATGTAATCATAGAAAGTGTCCATGTTCAAGATAGAATGCAAAAGTCTCAGGTCTGTGGAGAATTTCACAATTGGTGTAATAATGTGCGCAGAATCTTGAACAGCATTTATCACTTGCATTATGTACTTTTAATGTAATCTCAACTGCAATCCAGGTAATTTGGTTGTGCTATTAGATGAAGCACAGTGATAACACATTGAGTAGTTGTTTTAATACAAAATATCAGTTTAATTTTGTATCTGTTTGGTCTGTTCCTCTCTGAAAAGGACAGATGCAATGGCTGTGAGAGAGTTGTTAGCCATGAGTCCTCATGTACTACAATCTGCCTCCCTAGAGGGGTGTGTGTGTGTGTGTGTGTGTGTGTGTGTGTGTGTGTGTGTGTGTGTGTGTGTGGACGTATTTAACTATTCTTGTGGGGACCAGAAGTGCCCACAAGAATAGTAACAAACAAAAATTTGACCAACTGGGGACATTTTGTTGGTCCCCACGAAGTCAAATGCTATTTCTAGGGGGTTTAGTGTTAAGGTTAGAATTAGTGTTAGAATTAGGTTTAGGGTTAGGAGCTATGGTTAGTTTTAGGGTTTGGGTTAGGAGCTATGGTAAGGGTTAAGATGAGGTTTTTGGATAAAGGTTAAGGTTAGTATTAGCGTAAGAGTACGGGTTAGCGTTAGGTTTAGGGTTAGGGGTTGGGGAAAATTGGATTTAGAATGGGACTGAATTGTGTGTCCCCACAAGGTTAGCTGTACAAGACTGTGTGTGCGTGTGTGTGTGTGTGCAGTGATGTATAGCCCATATCTCTGAGCTGGACAGCTCATAATAAGGCAATCAGAGGGCCTGATGGAGAGTATTATCTCCCAATGGGAGAGCGGCTGACATGATGATGTCTTCTGCTGTGAGCAGGGCTAGCGTAGCACAGGCCAGCTATCCAACAGCTGAGCTCATGACAGTGACAACCAGGTCCTTGGTCTGGCTCGTTAAAAGCAATAGGCTGGGAAAGGAAATACGTCTTTTGTTGACATCACATCAGGGCTGCCGGAAAACGTGTGGGGAGGGGGCGTTTGCCACAGCAAATCAGGTGTAGTCGCGCCACATCACTTTTGATTTAGTTTAATAAAATATATTGAAGCAAAGCGTTAAAAAAAGAGGGGCAAGTGCAGTTTTTCTTTGTCAACGCGCGCGCAATTTCTCTGTCCTTCACATCCAGTGCTGCTGCAGGCTCTTTGTGTTTCTTGACCAATCACATTTACGGAAATTGCAGGTCACGCGGGCCGGGCACAAAGCTTAAGGCGCGCTCTCCACTTACCTCTGGTATTTATTTAGCAAGTGTGATAACACATCACTACAAGCAAAAACTCTTATATTCATGTAGCAGCCTACACCTAAATATTAGCGATTTGACATGCTGTATGGCATGGAAATAAGAAAATGTTTCCATCTGATCAACTCTAGGCTACTAACAACCGCAGCTGCATGGTCTAGCTAGCCAATGCTTTATATAAACCCTAGAAGACTAACAGGGGGGCTGTTTTGAAGCCGCCGCGCCTCCAGCTTGACACTCACCCACCAATATTTTGGAAGCTATAAAAATGCATTTATTAATGTTTACATTTGTTTTTGCCACACTTATTATATTACAGACACCTTAATGCATACTTTCACATTATATTATGTGAGCTAAACATGCAATTTTGGGTGAAAACAAATTATAAAAATATTTTCCTTAAAATATATATGTTGTCACGCCCTGGCCATAGAGAGGGTTTTGTTCTCTATTTTGGTTAGGCCAGGGTGTGACTGGGGTGGGCGTTCTATGTTCCTTTTTCTATGTTTTTGTATTTCTTTATTTTGGGCCGAGTATGGTTCCTAATCAGAGGCAGCTGTCTATCGTTGTCTCTGATTAGGAATCATACTTAGGCAGCCTTTTCCCACCTGTGCTTTGTGGGATCTTGTGTTTGTGTAGCTGCCTGTGAGCAGCCCAAAACGTCACGCTTCGTTTTCGTCTGTATTGTTTTGGTGAGCTTCATATTTATTAAACATGTGGAACTCTAAGTACGCTGCGCCTTGGTCTACTCCTTTAGACGATCGTGACATATTTTGGAATGTAATATTACTGTCCCCACTACAATAACACAAATATTTTAATACATGTAATTTTGTCATTGAAAATTGTAATTTAAATACTCTAGAATTCCATTAATTCCTATGGACTGCTTCTTCTGGGGAGTGCTATGGCCGACCAGTGGCGTCAAAGCCTCTCACTGACAATACATAGCATCAGCAATCCAGGGTTTATATACATCATTTAGTCTAGCCTAGTATGCGCCCTAGTATGCACCTCTGGCCAGGGTAAATGAAGCGGTAATGTTGTGGATATTCAGCCCATTCGTTTTTTGAGAAAATGGGAATGGGATCACATTTGATTGATATATTCAAACTTGACAAGTCTACATACAATTTTCAATTCAAAATTATTCACCAGAATGAATCAATAATGGGGTGGCAGGTAGCCTAGTGGTTAGAGCGTTGGGCCAGTAACCGAAGGTTCCCCGAGCTGACAAGGTAAAAATCTGTTGTTCTGCTCTTGAACAAGGCAGTTAACCCACTGTTCTCCGGTAAGCCGGCATTGTAAATAAGAATTTGTTCTTAACTGACCTGCCTAGTTAAAAAAAAGGTTAAATATATATATTTTTTTTTAAATAAACACAATACCAGACATAGACTATGAGTACATTGTTTATTAGGCCTACAGTTGCATAGGGCAGCTCAGCCCTGTGAGTTTATTGTCCAATCAGGTTACTTTCTCTGTGTTTGTGTATAGGATAGTCCTTCTTTAAAATATAATTCATATGACAAGTACAAGGTTGCTGAAGTTTGACAGGGTTTTCATCCTCCCCAAGGCCAGGAGTTTTTCTGGGAGATTTTTAAAACCATGTGACCTGATTAGAAAAACTCTGGTCCCATCGTAGCCCATATGAAACCTTTTTACAACAGATGAATAACGTCATACCATTTAAGGCCCAGAGTTTTACTTAATTAGGTTACCAGATCAGGAAAAATGACAGACCCCAGAATGTTTTTTGCGCCACACCACTCTGGGACCAATTTTGGAGACACAAATTATTCATTGAAAAGCTAAAATATATGTTGATGACACCATGTCATCATTGGAGATATGTAGCGTTAATGCTAATCGGATATGATCTGATCTTACATAGCAGCATAACTATGAGAAATACAGTATACTTTTGATAACATTCTTTTTAAGATACTTGGTATAGCTGATATTGTATAGTAATATAATTGGCTTTTGGAAACAGTCAGAAACATAATTGTTTTGTTAGAGGTAATAGCTTGAAGGTACAGTGTTTCCCTCTTAATCTTGGGGCTATGTGGGACGCTAGCGTGCCACCCGTGGTGCACCCTATCAACAGCAGGTGCATTTCAAGAGCGGCAAATTTGAAACCAAATAAATGTCAAAATTCTAATTTTTCAAACATACAACTATCTTACACCCTTTGAAAGATAAACATCTCCTTAATCTAACCACGTGGTCTGATTTCAAAAAGGTTTTACGGCGAAAGCATAAAGTTAGATTATGTTAGGAGAGTACATTGACAATAGCTGTGTGTAATGTTTTGTCAATTCAAAGACAGGCGTCACCAAAACCATAAAACCAGCTAAAATGATGCACTAACCTTTGACAATCTCCATCAGATGACACTCCTAGGACATTATGTTAGACAATACATGCATTTTTAGTTCTATCAAGTTCATATTTATATCCAAAAACAGCGTTTTACTATGGCGTTGATGTTCAGGAAATCGTTTCCCTCCAATAACCGGCAGTCAAGTCAGCACAACAAAATAAAAAATTAATCTTAGAAAACATTGGTAAAATATTATATTGTCATTTAAAGAATTATAGATTTACATCTCTTGAACGCAATCGACTTGCCAGATTTAAAAATAACCTTACTGGGAAATCACACTTTGCAATAATCTGAGCACTGCGCCCAGAAAAATACGCTTTGCGATACAGACTAACGGCCATGTTGGAGAGATCTAAAATCGAAAATACTATGTAAATAATCCATTACCTTTGATTCTCTTCATCAGATGTCACTTCCAGGAATCCCAGGTCCATAACGAATGTAGTTTTGTTCAAAGAAGCTCATCATTTATGTCCAAAAAGCTCCGTGTTGTTAGCACATGATCTAAGCCCGCCGGACTTCACTTCATGAACGAGGGGAAAAAATATATTTACGTTCGTTCAAACATGTCAAACGTTGTATAGCATAAATCATTAGTGCCTTTTTTAACCAGAACATGAATAATATTCAAGGTGGACGAATGCATTCTCTTTTAAAACGTATTGGAACGAGGGTACCCAACATGACCTCGCCTGCCAGAGTCTAATCGGCCATCACCGTTCCAAGGCTCTTGTTCGGTCAGATCTCACAGTAGAAGACTCAAAACACTTTGTAAAGGCTGGTGACATCTAGTGGAAGCAATAGGAAGTGCCAAAACATTAATAAGCCCCTGTGTGTTTCAATGGTATAGGCTTAAAGGTAATTCAACACATCAGGTATCCACTTCCTGTCAGAACCTGTCTCAGGGTTTTGCCTGCCAAATGAGTTCTGTTATACTCACAGACACCATTCAAACAGTTTTAGAAACTTTAGGGTGTTTTCTATCCATATATAATAAGTATATGCATATTCTAGTTACTGGGTAGGATTAGTAACCAGATTAAATCGGGTACGTTTTTTTATCCAGCCGTGAAAATACTGCCCCCTAGCCCCAACAGGTTAAGTGGAATGCCTGAAATGTCTGATTCACAATCAATCATTCACAGCTATACGCAAAGCACAATGATCACACTCTTATTGCTCACTGCAGGTGCACACAGACTGACACACAGGCCTGCAAACAAAATCGCACATGGGAACACAAGCGTGTACATATCCACAAACAAACGCACACACAATTAAACATCTAGCCTATACACACTCACAAAATGTATTGGACTCATTTGAATGATTTTCCCTGTTTTTGTTTACAGTTCATTAATCACCTACTTATATTTATCTTGTAAGAACTATAGGGGAGAGTGGGGTAAATTGAGTCCCCCTTGTTTCTAGGAAACCATACACAAAAGTACTAATTTGACCAAATATTTAGGAAGAGGTCATCATTTCATGGCATCTGTGAAGGAGGAAACCAAATAAAAAAAGTGGTAATCAGGTTAGGTTCAAAAAACAGATTTTCACCAAGTCAAATTAATTTATTGTGTTAGAGGTTTCATGATGCTTGTATCTAAACCAAAGTAGATCCTTTTAAGATTGTTATACACATCAGTTGGGGTCTCTATAAGCTCCTAAACCTAGCATGAAAGTGCATCCTTGTAGCTGTGTGGGCTAATATAGTCAAAATGTTTGCCTTTGGGTAAGTTGAGCCAATGGCCATGGTGTAAGTTGAGCCAATTCTTGAGCCAATGCATTATCGCTGGGATATGAGGTAACAACATGGCCTGGCCTATGTTAAAAGTGTAAAAAAAAGTACCATAGTGTTTGTTCGGTGTTAAGCCTTAACATGACTAAAAGACAAAACAATCTATTGTGATTGTGTTGAATTGTGTTCGGCAAATAAAGATAGACATGGTTTTAAAAAGGTAATAGTAATATTTAATTCAGTAAAGAAATGTGTAGGCAGCTTAACTTAGCCTGTCCCGTGGCTTCCAGGTCTCCCACAGGGCCAACCAAGATCTTAGACCATTAAACCAAGAGAAAATTCCCCTTTTTATTCAAAGAGACCAGTACACAGAGACCGCTTTTTTAGACAAGTTATGTCTTCCAAACTGTCATGTTTACATTAATTCTGATTATTTCCAGGGATACACAACATCCTGAAATACATGCAGATATCTTTGTTAGGAAGAATACTATATTTCGCCTGATGGAGTGATTGTCAAGGCTGTGGGTAACTGGTGAAAGGAGTCAGGCGCAGGAGAGCTGAGATGCGAAGACAAGGTATTTCATTCAAGAAAACACCAGTATAAACACAATACTATGGTGCTGGAAACATACCAGTACCACAAAATAAACGGGCGTAAATAACAAAACCCGGTAACAATATACCAGCCGTCAGATACAGCCTTACAATAAAACAAACACGCACACAAACATGGGGGAAAGTAGAGGGTTAAATAATGAACATGTAATTGGGGAATTGAAACCAGGTGTGTAAAAACCAAAGACAAAACAAATGGAAAATGAAAAGTGGATCGGTGATGGCGAGAAGGCCGGTGATGTCGACCGCAGCTTGAACAAGGAGAGGGACCGACTCCGGCGGAAGTCGTGACAGTACCCCCCCCCCCCCCCCCTTGACGTGCAGCTCCAGCAGTGCGCCGACACCGGCCTCGCGGACGACCCGGAGGGCGAGGCGCAGGGCGATCTGGATGGAGACGGTGGAACTCCCGCAGCATCGAAGGGTCCAATAAGTCCTCCACCGGCACCCAGCATCTCTCCTCCGGACCATACCCCTCCCACTCCACAAGGTACTGAAGGCCCCTCGCCCGACGCCTTGAGTCCAGTATGAATTGGACTGCATACGCCGGGGCCCCCTCCATGTCCAGAGGGGGCAGAGGAACCTCCCGCACATCAGACTCCTGGAGTGGACCAGCTACCACTGGCCTGAGGAGAGACACATGGAACGAGGAGTTAATACGGTAATCTGGGGGAAGCTGTAAACTGTAACAAACCTCGTTCACCCTCCTCAGGACTTTGAATGGCCCCACAAACCGGGGACCCAGCTTCCGGTAGGGGAGGCGGAGGGGCAGGTTTCGGGTCGAGAGCCAGACCCGGTCCCCCCGGTGCGAACACCGGGGCCTCACTGCGGTGACGGTCTGCGCTGGCTTTCTGACGCCTCACGGCCCGCTGAAGGTGCACATGAGCGGCGTCCCACATCTCCTCCGAGCGCCTAAACCAGTCGTCCACTGCAGGAGCCTCGATCTGGCTCTGATGCCATGGCTGGTACCCCAGTACGCACTGGAAAGGGGAGAGGTTGGTAGAGGAGTGGCAGAGTGAGTTCTGGGCCATCACTGCCCAGGGTATGAACGCCGCCCACTCCCCCGGACGGTCCTGGCAATAAGACCGCAGAAACCTACCCACATCCTGGTTTACTCTCTCCACCTGCCGTTACTCTCGGGATGAAAACCTGAGGTAAGGCTGACTGAGACCCCCAGATGTTCCATGAACGCCCTCCAGGCCCTTGACGTGAACTGGGGACCTCGATCAGATACTATGTCCTCAGGCACCCCGTAGTGCCGCAAGACGTGTGTGAACAGGGCCTCCGCAGTCTGTAGGGCCGTAGGGAGACCGGGCAAAGGAAGGAGACAGCAGGACTTAGAAAACCGATCCACAACAACCAGGATCGTGGTGTTACCCTGTGAGGGAGGCAGATCTGTCAGGAAGTCCACCGACAGGTGTGACCACGGCCGTTGTGGAACGGGTAAGGGTTGTAACTTCCCTCTGGGCAGGTGCCTAGGGGCCTTGCACTGGGCGCACACCGAGCAGGAGGAAACATTAAACCCTCACATCCTTAGCCAAGGTGGACCACCAGTACTTCCCACTAAGACAGCGCACTGTCCGACCGATGCCTGGATGACCAGAAGAGGGTGACGTGTGGGCCTAATAGATCAAACGGTGGCGGACAGCAAACGGAATGTACAGACGCCCAGCTGGACACTGGGGGGGAGTGGGCTCTGTACATGACGCCCGCTCGATGTCCGTGTCTAGCTCCCACACTACCGTTGCCACCAGGCAAGAGGCCGGGAGTGGGATCCATGGACCGCTTCTCTGTGTCATACATCCGGGACAGTGCGTCTGCCTTCGCGTTCTGGGAACCTGGTCTGTAGGACAGGGTGAAAACAAAACGAGTAAAGAACATGGCCCTCCTTGCCTGGCAAGGGTTCAGTCTCCTCGCCGCCCGGATGTACTCCAGATTGCGGTGGTCTGTCCAGAAGAGAAAAGGGTGTTTAGCCCCCTCAAGCCAATGTCTCCACGCTTTCAAAGCCTTGATGACAGCCAACAGCTCCCGGTCCACCACGTCATCGTTTCGCTCCGCCGGGCTGAGCTTCTTCGAAAAGAAGATACAGGGGCGGAGCATTGGTGGTGTACCCGAGCGCTGAGAGAGCACGGCTCCTATCCCAGCCTAGGACGCATCCACCTCCACTATGAACGCCAAAGAGGGATCCGGATGAGCCAGCACAGGAGCCGAGTTAAACAGAGCCCTCAGCTGACCAAATGCCATGTCCGCCTCAGCTGACCACTGAAATTCACCGGTCACCCCTTTCCTCACTGCTGAATGGGAGCCGCTACCTGACAAAAGGCCCGGATAAACCTCCGGTAGTAGTTGTCAAACCCTAGAAACCGCTGCACTTCCTTTACCGTGGTGGGAGTCGGCCAATTACGCACAGCTGTAATGCGGTCACTCTCCACCTCTGAAGTGGAAATGCGGTACCCTAGGAAGGAGACGGACTGTTGGAAAAACAGGCATTTCTCAGCCTTGACGTACAGGTCATGCTCCAACAGTCGACAAAGCACCCTGCGCACCAGGGACACATGCTCGGCGTGTGTAGCGGAGTATATCAGAATGTCGTTGATATACACCACTACACCCTGCCCGTGCAGGTCCCGGAAAATCTTGTCTACAAAGGCCTGGAAGACTGATGGAGCATTCATCAACCCGTACGGCATGACGAGGTACTCATAGTGCCCTGAGGTTGTACTAAATGCTGTCTTCCACTTGTCCCCCTCCCGGATACATACCAGGTTGTAAGCGCTCCTGAGATCCAATTTTGTGAAAAAGCGCTGATCTGGACCGATCTGGACGTCCGCGGGTAGCCAGCAGGTTAACCAGCCGGATGGACAGGTCCACCAGCTGGTCGAATGTGAGAGCGGTGTCCCTGCAGGCCAACTCCTGACAAACTCCTGTGCACTCCTCGTCCCCTGCCTCAGGTGGACGAGACATGGTCCAACACTGCTTCTTCTTCCCCCCATATGGCGTTGGCCCACTCCAGGGCTTTCCCTGAGAGGCAGGAGACGAGGGCGGCGACGCTCACTTGGCCCGAATGAGCCGGGTGGACAGTTGCCAGGTAGAGCTCTAGCTGGAGCAAGAACCCCTGACAACCCGCCGCCGTTCCATCATACTCCTTCGGGAGGGCGAGCCGTATCCCACTGGGCCCGGGTGAAGGAGGGGTGAGTGATGGTGAGACGTGGTGCTGGTGGAGCTGGTGGAGACGCTGGAGGGACTCCTCTTCTCTCCCAGCGCTCCATGGTTTGTAGCACGCGATCCATGGCGCTGCCGAGATGCTGCAGCATGGCAGCGTGCTGCTGGACTCGCTCCTCAACCCCTACTGCTGGGGCACCTGCTCCTGCTGAATCCATTCCTTTAGGTGCGTGTTTCTGTCAAGGCTGTGGGTAACTGGTGAAAGGAGTCAGGCGCAGGAGAGTTGAGATGCGTGGCCAAGGTATTTCATTCAAGAAAACACCAGTATAAACACATTACTATGGTGCTGGAAACATACCGGTACCACAAAATAAACGGGAGTAAATAACAAAATCCGGTAACAATATACCAGCCGTCAGATACAGCCTTACAATAAAACAAACACGCACACAAACATGGGGGAAAACAGAGGGTTAAATAATGAACATGTAATGGGGGAATTGAAACCAGGTGTATAAAAACCAAAGACAAAACAAATGGAAAATGAAAAGTGGATTGGTGATGGCTAGAAGGCCGGTGACATCGACCACCGCTCGAACAAGGAGAGGGACAGACTCCGGCGGAAGTCGTGACAGTGATGCAGAATGTAAAAAAACTGCTTAACCTACCCTACTCTCCCCGACAACTGTATGGGATTCACATGATATAAATACGTCACGGCACCTAAACCTAAACATAAATCTTGTTTACAAAAGACTTTCTAACATGAATACCCAGGGATAAAAAGACCTGAGTGGAAATACCTGACATGATTATGGGGTTGCATTCATAAAGACCTAAGAATAGAACTAGAGAATGAATGAATACAGACAGCATTGGAGCATGCTCAAATCTGGATCAGTGTGTGAATGCAAATCAGACAAAAATTAAGCCCATGTCCCCATATCCCGAAATACATTTAGCTTCCCTTGCTCTGTGTGCTCATGTGTGACCATTTAAAGAAGAGCTAGAAAGATGTCACCACATACGCACATGAAGACACGCACATGAAGACACAGACACACACACACACACACACGCACGCACGCACGCACGCATGCACACACACACACACACGCACATACAGCATCAGAATCACAGATGCTCACCTGAGTGTGAGATCAGAGGTGTGTTAGCGTGTGTGTGTGTGTGTGCGTGCGCATGTGTGTGTAGGTGGTTGGTCAGTGTGTGTGTGTTATTTGTCGATGTGTGTATCTGTGTGCTGTGCAGTTGGTCAGATTGAGTGTGTTTTGTGTACAGAGCTTTGCCAATGCCAAACAGCCATTAATCACGGTGGGGTGAGGGAGCAATCCATTCTCTGTCTGCAGTGCTGGCCAAGGGAAACCTGACAGCGGTAAGGCTCAAAAGTGACTGGGGACCCATTCCAATCACTCCAATAATGTATCCTTCCTTGCTTAATTCCTTCCCTTCTTAATCCCTTCCTCCCTGCCTCCCTCCTTTGCTCCCTAACTCCCTTTTGTGTGTCTATTAACTGCTCTTCCTTTGATCTCATCTTCTATTATCTTCTATTGCCTGTGGGTCAAGTGCACAGCTGTCAAGGCTTTCCATCTGAAATGCAGAGATAGACAGATGGTGTTCCTGTTGTGTGAAGAGCTCCTTTAATCCTCCACAAGTTTCCACTGCAAGCACACAGCTTCTATAAGGAGGGAGCGGGGAAAAGAGAGATGCAGAGACAGGTAGAGACATACAAATTGAGAAAGACACAAAGCAAATAGGCAAGCAGAGACAAGAGAATTATGCAGAGAGAGAGGAGAAAGATGGAGGGAGAGAGAGAGGGAAAGAGAGAGCGTGAATACAGCTCAATTTGAATGTAATATACTGAAAAAATATACAAATGCAACATGTAAAGTGTTGGTCCTATGTTTCATGAGCTGTTGTGCATAGATTTGTTTACATCCCTGTTAGTGAGCATCTCTCCTTTGCCAATATATTCCATCCAATTGACAATAAAAGGCCACTCTAAAATGTGCAGTTTTGTCACATAACACAATGCCACAGATGTCTCAAGTTTTGAGGGAGCGTGCAATTGGCATGTTGACTACTGGAATATCCTCCAGAGCTGTTGTCAGAGCATTGAATGTTAATTTCTCTACCATAAGCCACCTCCAATGTCGTGTTAGAGAATTTGGCAGTACGTCTTACCGGAATCACAACCACAGACCACAACCACAGACCTCCACATCCGTCTTCTTCGCCTGTGGGATCGTCTGAGACCAGCCACCAGGACAGCTGATGAAACTGGGGAGTATTTATGTCTGTAATTAAGCCCTTTTGTGGAGAAAACTCATTTTGATTGGCTGGGCCTGACTCCCCAGTGGGTGGACCCACAGTGGGCCCACCCAAGCCCACCCATGGCTGCGCCCCCTGCCCAGTCATGTGAAAGCCATAGATTAGGGCCTAATGAATTCATTTCAATCGACTGCATTCATTACATGAACTGTCACTCAATAAAATCGTTGAAATTGTTGGATGTTGCGCTTATAATTTTTGTTCAGTATGAAATATAATTGACATTTCAGCTAGACAGAGAGAGAGAGGTGGGAGAAAGAGCCTGAGTCACTCTTAGTGTTCATACAGCAGTGGGTTGAGAGAGGCGTGTAGCTGAAGCTTTAAAACAATGACCTTCTCTCAGAACGAGGATTAGACACACCACGTGTCAGAGGGAGCTGGGGAGGCCTACAAAACAACTCTGAGGAAGGACAGGTGACGCGCAGATGTTGACGCACAGCCAGGAGACCCGGGTTTTAACCCATGCAGTTGGTCACATAGAAGAGTACATGGAGGGTTCCTCTGCCTAAGATAACAATTGATAATCACGTTCATCACCACATGGTTGCAGATTCGTTTTGAGATTTAAACTTTTCAAACACAATATTTTGCTTCCAAAATATCCAAGACATTGTCTTACCAATGCAAATGAGCATGTTATAAATGTTTGTTGCCAACACGGAGGATAAAGTGATTTGCTTAACTGTGCATTGATAGCTCCAGAACTACTGTATCTGCAGCATATTCTAACAGGCGTTCTATCAAATTCCCCCTGTGCCATTCTATCTATTATGTTCCCTCTGTGGCCGTCGCTCTCTGAATCTGGAGAGAGAAATGAGGGCCATTGGCATCACTGTTCTGATCTACCTCTGTAAGTGCTTTTACAGAGAACAGGAAGTGAAAAGCTGCCGTCAAATAGCTGTAATTATCTACAATCAGCCGTCTGCCAGTGGAACGCTAAAAGGCTCTTCACCATCCCGCTGCACACACAAACAACTAGAGAGAGAGAGAGAGAGAGAGAAAGAGAGCGAGAGAGAGAGAGAGAGCTTTTCTATTATAATATTGAACACTGCACTGTTGGGAAGGGCTTGCAAGGTAAGCATTTCACTCTACTTGTGCATGTGACAAATAAAATATGAAACTTAAAACTGAGATGGAGCGGGGGGATAGAATAGAGAAAATTCCCCAGAGAAAAAATAGAGGAGGCAGGGAATTCAGAGAGAGAAAGAAAATCATAGAACAGTATAAGCGAAATCGGTAAACTCGAAAATCATGAAGCGAGAATAAAGGGTTCAAGTAGAATGGACAGAGGGAGAGAGAATATGAGAGTGAGACAAAAGCAGAAAGGAATGAGACAGACAGAACGAAAGAGAGATCAAGGAGAGCAAGAAAGGGACTTCCGGTGATGCAACTTAGGAAATGGATGCCTAGTTTTTCGTACTGCACAAGGGTAAGGTATTTACCCCCTAAATTCAAATATTTACTCTGAGCATTATAATAACTTACACAAAATGGAAAAGGGGAAAATAGGAAAAGGTCATGGAGCTACAACAATAGCCCCTAACAAGGCAGCAGAAGATATAATCGTTGACGAAACAGAGATTGCTAATGCTAGCGCAAATAAGCTAGCAGCAGCAAAATAACCCTCATTTCGTGAGGTGATAAAGGAGGAATTGCGCAAGGCGTTCACAGGCTTATGAGAGGAACATCGAGAAGATGTACGAAAATAACTAAATGAGTTCAAGAAGGACATTAACAAGAAACTCGAAGAAAACAAAGAAGAACTTCACAGCATATCTACAATAATGAGGGATGCAGAACAGCGCATAGGGGAAATTGACACATGGAACACTGCAGTCAAGGAAATACTTGAACAGTCATTGAAAAGTCATCAGGCAAAAGTGACAAAACTCAAAGGTTTTTCACGTCGAAATAACATTACACTTTATTCCGTGGCAGACGGCACAGAAAAAGACTATGTCCAAATTCGTGGAGGGTCTATCCAAAGAAATACTTGAAGACGACACTGACCTGGGAATTGAGAGAGCACACCGAGCTCTGTCCTTAAAACCCCTCAGCTGCGCCCCACCAGGATCCATAGTTGTACGGTTCCTACAATTCTCATTCAAAGAGAAAGTCCTCCACACTGCCTGGAAAAAGCCTCTTAACTTCCAAGGCCAACGAGTTTTCTTTGATCATGACTATGTGCAAGAGATACTGAAAAGAAGGAAGGAATACACCACCATTGAGAAAGCACTTAAAGAGAAAGGTATTCGCTTCCAAATATCATTCCCGGCAGAAATGCGGGTATTTCTGGATAATGACCCCATTACATAGGAGCAGGCAGACAAGGCAGCTGAGGACCTGAAGTCGAGGGGCATCCCAGTGGAGTATACCGCCAGGAGAAAGGTGTCTTCACTGGGGGAAAGACTCGAGCAGGCCCTCCAATGCATCGTTGTCGGCGAGCAGAGTCACGGAAAAAGAGGGAAATCACCTCGGCGAGAGGACGTTCACACCCGAGAGAGACTCAGGCATTTCCAACTAGAAGGTGGAAGACACTGAATCGGATTTAACATACTTAATAGTTACCGCGAGCTGTTAAGACATATTGGGTTGTTACGGTTGACCTTGCAATAGGTAAAATGTCTCCCCTATTTTCCCCCAATGCTGAGCAAGGGTGAGTAGCCAAAAGTATGTGTTCTCATCCCCTCAAACTCCAGAGGCAAGAGACAGTCCTCTGACATGGAAGTCCAAATAGCAAAGTATTTTCCCACTTCGGTTTACTTTTTTATTGTTCTTGTTTTTTCATTCATTTTTAGGCTCATATTAAGCAGGCAGTTATGGTGCACAGGTTTATTGTTATATGTTGATGCATCATCGGGAATTTAAGTTCATAAGTCTCAATGTAAACGGACTGGGGAGTGCCATCAATAGAAGTAAGGTAATAGCAAAGCTGAAACAGGAGAGAGTTGACATACTATTCTGGCAGGAAACTCACGTATCCCCTCCTGAACACGAGAAACTCAAGAAAATGGGATATAGCAATACCTTTTTTTTCTTCTTACTTAACGGGTAGAAGGGGCGTTGCAATCTTGATCCCAAATTCAGTTAATTTTGAGTTTATATTACAAATAGAATACAAGGAGGGTAGATTTATACTTGTTAAATGTAACCTGGATAACAAGGAAGTTACGTTATTTAATGTATACACTCCCCCGGGGAGTGACATGGTCTTCGACAGGAAGGTGTTTGATTTAATTGCCACATAAACCTCTGGCACTCTTATCTGTGGATGGGATTTTAACACAATTTTAAAATTGGACAGCACAACTCAAAATAGGAAAATTAGCCTAGTTGCTAAAAAGATCCAACAATTGCTTATTTCACTTATAATTCACTGTATCACAATTCCAGTGGGTCAGAAGTTTACATACACTAAGTTGACTGTGCCATTAAACAGCTTCGAAAATTCCAGAAAATTATGTCACGCTTTAGAAGCTTCTGATAGGCTAATTGACATAATTTGAGTCAATTGGAGGTGCACCTGTGGATGTATTTCAAGGCCTACCTTCAAACTCAGTGCCTCTTTGCTTGACATCATGGGAAATCAAAAGAAATCAGCCAAGACCTCAGAAAAAAATTGCAGACCTCCACAAGTCTGGTTAATCCTTGGGAGCAATTTTCAAACGCCTGAAGGTACCACGTTCATCTGTACAAACAATAGTACGCAAGTATAAACACCATGGGAACACGCAGCCATCATACCGCTCAGGAAAGAGATGCGTTCTGTCTGCTAGTGATGAACGTACTTTGGTGCAAAAAATGCAAATCAATCCCAGAACAACAGCAAAGGACCTTGTGAAGACGCTGGAGGAAACCGGTACAAAAGCATCTATATATCCACAGTAAAACGTCCTATATCGACATAACGTACTTTGGTGCGAAAAGTGCAAATCAATCCCAGAACAACAGCAAAGGACCTTGTGAAGACGCTGGAGGAAACCGGTACAAAAGTATCTATATCCACAGTAAAACGTCCTATAAAGGCCACTCAGCAAGGAAGAAACCACTGCTCCAAAACCGCCATGAAATAGCCCGACTACAGTTTGCAACTGCACATGGGGACAAAGATCGTACTTTTTGGAGAAATGTCCTCTGGTCTGATGAAACAAAAATAGAACTGTTTGGCCATAATGACCATCATTATGTTTGGCTTGCAAGCCGAAGAACACCATCCCAACCGTGAAGCACAGGGGCGTCATGTTGTGGGGGTGCTTTGCTGCAGGAGGACTGGTGCACTTCACAAAATAGATGGCATCATGAGGAAAGAAAATTATGTGGATATATTGAAGCAACATCTCAAGACATCAGTCAGGAAGTTAAAGCTTGTTTGCAATTGGGTCTTCCAAATGGACAATGACCCCAAGCATACTTCCAAATTTGTGGCAAAATGGCTTAAGGACAACAACGTCAAGGTATTGGAGTGGCCATCACAAAGCCCTGACCTCAATCCTATAGAAAATGTGTGGGCAGAACTGAAAAAGCGTGTGCGAGCAAGGAGGCCTACAAACCTGACTCAGTTACACCAGCTCTGTCAGGAGGAATCGGCCAAAATTCACCCAACTTATTGTGGGAAGCTTGTGGAAGGCTACCTGAAACGTTTGACCCAAGTTAAACAATTTAAAGGCAATGCTACCAAATACTAATTGAGCGTATGTAAACTTCTGACCCACTGGGAATGTGATAAAAGCTCAAATAAATCGTTCTCTCTGCTATTATTCTGACTTTCCACATTCTTAAAATAAAGTGGTGATCCTAACTGACCTAAAACAGGGAATCTTTACTAGGATTAAAGGTCAGGAATTGTGAAAAACTGAGTTTAAATTAATTTTGCTAGGTGTATGTAAACTTCCGACTTCAACTGTATGTCCTGCTACATTGTGGGATGCAGCTAAGGCGGTTATTAGAGGAAAGATCATAACCACATCATCTCTCAAGAAAAGGATTAAAGCACAGAAACTGCTGAAATTACATGAAACATTAAGAAACTTAAAACGATCTCATAGTCATTACAGAGACCCTCTTATATTACGAGAGATTCAAAAGGTAAAACAGGAGATTGACCAGATTTATAGTAAAGAAGTAGAGAAAAAGCTCAGATTCCTGAAACAACAATATTATGAAGCAGGCTCAAAGGCAACAAAATTACTAGCATGGAGACTCAGGAAACAACAAGCACAGAATACAAGTTTCAAAATAAAAGACCCCAAAACAAAGAAGATACATGCAAATTGGATGAAATACAGAATGCATTTGAAGCATATTACACCAATCTGTACAAGCAACCAGAGAAGGCAGATGCACAGATAATAGAGCATTTTTTGAACTCTTGATCTCCCCTCAATAGGGACAGAGCAAAACGATACTTACTTCAGAAATAACTACTTAAGAATTTAATAATGCAATATCTAATCTAAAAGTAAACAAGTCTCCAGGCACTGATAGCTTCTCTTCAGAATGGTTCAAAGTCTTCAGAGAACAACTAACACCTCTACTTCAGGCCTGTTTGAACTGGACTCTGCGGGAGGGGCGTCTTCCACCATCGTGGAGAGAAGCCATCATATCTATAATCCCAAAAGAGGGTAAAGATAAGAAGAAATGCATTTCCTATAGAACTATTGCAATTCTTAACACGGATTATAAACTATATGCATCAATAATAGCCAAAAGAATGGAAGACATAATCCCAGAATTGATTGACGGGGATCAAACTGGTTTCATACATACAAAATAGGCAGACACATGACAACATAAGAAGAACACTACATGTCATGGACCACATTACTCAGAATAAGACCAAGTGCTATATTAATCAGCCTAGATGCAGAGAAAGCATTTGATTCAGTGGGATGGGATTATCCATTCCAAGTTATGGAAAGATTTGGTTTCAACAAAGAACTGATATAGTGCATCAAAGCACTGTATTCATGTCCGACTGCTAGAATAAAGATAAATGGACATTTGTCACAAACGATAAAATTAGAGCGAGGGGCAAGACAAGGCTGTAATCTTTCACCCACGCTCTTCGCCTTCATCGAGCCGTTAGCACAGGCAATAAGACAGGACCCATCTTTAGATGGAATAACAATGAGAGGCAGTGAACAAAAGGCATGCATGTATGCTGATGATGTTCTATTATTCCTTAAAGACCCAAACTCAAGTGTACCAAGATTGATGGATGTTTTACAAACATTTGGAACATATTCAGGGTATGTGCTTAACGTACACAAGACCCAAGCCCTAGTATATAATTATACCCCACAGGAAGAGATGAATCGTAAACTTCCAGTGGACCTCTTCATCCATTAAATATTTTGGAGTAAATTTACCAAGCGATACACTCAAACTTTATGACATGAATTACGATCACATCAACAAGAAAATATATGATGACCTGGACAGGTGGAATTCACTTCCCTTGGATCTTAGTAATAGAATCAAAATGAACATCCTGCCGAGGTTACTGTATTTGTTCCAATCACTGCCCATAGAAATCCCACCTAAACAGTTTAGGGAATGGGATAAACTGATATCAAGGTTTATCAGGAACAGTAAGAGACCAAAAACGAGATATACAACATTAGAATTACCAAAACACAGTGGGGGTATGGCCTTACCAAACCTAAAATATTATTTTGTATCAGCCCAATTGAGACCTCTGGTGTGTTGGTGCAATTCAGAATACGAATCCAAATGGAAAGACATCGAGACTACTTTGACAGAGATACCCATACAGTCAGTTTTGGGAAATAAGGACATGGTAATAGAAATATACAAAATCAGTGGATGAATTTCTCTCTTAAGACATGGTTTCTGGTAGTTAAGCAAAATCAGTTAGACAGAGAGGTCAAACTGCTGAGTTGGCCCGCATATGACCTCAGCTTCATCCCTGCAACTCAGGATAGCAGATTTAAACAGTGGACACAGAAAGGCATCACATCATTCAGTACAATTGTAAGGAATGGGAACCTAGATAACTTCCAGGACCTAAGTAAAAAACATGGCTTGGATAAACAAGATTTTTACAGATACCTACACGTTCGACACTATTTCTTAAGGGAGATAAAAGTGATTGACACCTCAATTAATCCAAGAATTCACTAACACATACAACTTGGGGAGTAACAAAAAACTATTTAAAATCTTTACTTGGGTATTCAATCCTCAAATAAACATTCTACAAACTATATTAAACAGAAATGGGAGGAGGAACTTAACATTGAAATTACTGATGAAATTACTGATGAAATCATATTTGAGACTCAACTAAGCTCCACCAACTCAAGGTCATGGAGAGAATTATGTTGGAAGAATGTTATACGTTTCTTCATAACAATCAAAACATACTGGCTCCCTACACCCTTGTTGGAGAGAACGCGGGCTATCAAGGGTGGATCAATCTCATATATTTTGATTGAAACTTACTGGGGAGAAATAAGATCTAAAAAAATAATGGGATTTGACATAGAACAAACCATGACACAATGGATAGATACTGTTAAAGAAACACACCATATGGAGCGTATGACATTTGCTTTAAAAACTCAAGAGGAGAGAGGTCAGGAAAACTGGGAAAAATGGGTTTTGCACTTTGTCTATTTAAAAGACGATGTCAATGTAACTAATCTGATGAACGTAGGATGTGCGCTGTAACTGCCAGATATTTTTTTGTAGTTCTTTTACTTTATTAGTACTTTCTTTGTGTTCCTCAATAAAAACAAAGTAAAAAAATAAAAGGATAGGGATTAAGTGTTTAATAGTCACATGTACAGGGTTGCAAGTGTGATTGCAGGGTACAGTGAAAATCTTAGGCTCTGAGCTCCAACATGCAGGACTGAAATGAAATAATGAAAACGATAATAGAAAAACAATAACAATAGAAATAGCACTTTATACAGTACCAGTCCAAAGTTTGGACACACCTACTCATTTAAGGGTTTTCTTTATTTTTACTATTTTCTACATTGTAGAATAATAGTGAAGACCTCAAAACTATGAAATAACACATATGGAATCATGTAGTAACCAAAAAAGTGTTAAACAAATCAAAATATATTTTATATTTGAGATTCTTAAAAGTAGCAATCCTTTGCCTTCATGACAGCTTTGCACACTCTTGGCATTCTCTCAACCAGCTTCATGAGGCAGTCACCTGGAATGAATTTCAATTAACAGGTGTGCCTTGTTAAAATAAATTGGTGTAATTTCTTTCCTTATTAATGCGTTTAAGCCAATCAGTTGTGTTGTGACAAGGAAGGGGTGGTATACAGAAGATAGACCTATTTGGTAAAAGACCAAGTCCATATTATGGCAAGAACAGCTCAAATAAGCAAAGAGAAATGACAGTCCATCATTACTTTAAGACATGAAGGTCAGTCAATCCGGAAAATGTCTAAAACTTTAAAGTTTCTTCAAGTGCAATCGCAAAAACCTTTAAGCGCTATGATGAAACTGGCTCTCATGAGGACCGCCACAGGAAAGGAAGACCCAGAGTTACCTCTGTTGCAGAGGATAAGTTCCTTAGAGTTAACTGCACCTCAGATTGCAGCCCAAATAAATGCTTCACAGAGTTCAAGTAACAAACACATCTCAACATCAACTGTTCAGAGGAGACTGTGTGAATCAGGCCTTCTTTGTGAAATGCTGCAAAGAAACCACTACTAAAAGACACCAATAATAAGAAGAGACTTGCTTGGGCCAAGAAACACGAGCAATGGACATTAGATCGGTGGAAATCTGTCCTTTGGTCTGATGAATCCAAATTAGAGATTTTTGGTTCCAACCGCCCTGTGTTTGTGAGACACAGAGTAGGTGAACGTATGATCAACGAATGTGTGGTTCCAACCGTGAAGCATGGAGGAGGAGGTGTGATGGTGTGAGGGTGCTTTGCTGGTGACACTGTCAGTGATTTATTTAGAATTCAAGGCACACTTAACCACCATGGCTACCACAGCTTTCTGCAGTGATACGCCATCCCATCTGGTTTGCGCTTAATGGGACTATCATTTGTTTTTCAACAGGACAATGACCCAAAACACACCTCCAGGTTGTGTAAGGGCTATTAGACCAAGAAGGAGAGTGATGGTGCTGTATCAGATGACCTGGCCTCCACAATCACCCGACCACAACCCAATTGAGATGGTTTGGGATGAGTTGGACCACAGAGATGGCTACTTTGAAGAATCTCATATATAAAATATATTTTGATGTGTTTAAACTTTTTGGGTTACTACATGATGTGTTATTACATAGTTTTGATGTCTTCACTATTATTCTACAATGTAGAAAATGTTAAAAATAAAGAAAAACCTTGGAATGAGTTGGTGTGTCCAGACTTTGACTGATACTGTACATCAGAGCTGTAGCAGTGAATAAATAAATGTCCATTGGGATGGACGCAGAGTAAAGACTGTTGAAGGGGTGGGGGTAAATGACCATAGGGGGAGTAGGATGACCAAGTGAAATAAAAACAACAACAATTATTATTTAAAAAAAGTAAATAATATACATATTAACAACTGCAACAGTGATGAATGTCGTTGGGGGTGGGGGCAGAATAAAATTAAGTTGGGGGGAATGTCCATAGGGGTAGCAGCATGTTGTGGGGGGGGTGTCCCTATGTGTCCCCACTTGAAGTGGTGTGGAGAGAAAATGTCCATAGGGGAAGTAGCGGGTAGGGGGGTGCACGTATCACCCTCTTAAGCGACTTGCGATCCACGGCGGTGGAATTGCTGTACCAGACTGTGATGCAGCCCAACAGTATGCTCTCGATGGTGCTCCTATAGAACACTGAGGCACCTCGGGGACAGGCCAAATTTCTTTAGCATCCTGAGGTTGAGGAGTCGTTGTCGTGCCTTCTTCACCACAATGTCCGTGTGGTTAGACCATTTCAGCTTCTCTGAGATGTGTACACAGAGGAATATGAAGTTATTGACAGTCTCCACGGTGGCCCTGTTGATGAGGATGGGGACGTGTCCAGCTTGGTTCCTCCTGAAGTCCACAATCAGCTCCTTAGTTTTGCTAAAATTGAGGGAGAGGTTATTTACCTGGCACCACGCCATCAGAGTGCCTACCTCCTCCCTGTAGGAGGAGGTCTTGTTGTTGATGGTAATCAGGCCTGCTACTGTTGTGTCATCAGCAAACTTGATGATGGAGTTGGGTATACAGGGAATACAGTAGGGGAATGAGGACGCACCCGTGTGGGGCCCCCGTGTTGAGAATCAGTGTCGAGGAGGTAATGTTGCATACCTTCACCACCTGTGGGCGGCCCATCAGGAAGTTCAGGACCCAGCTGCATAGGAAGGAGTTCAGACCTAAGCTTTGTAATGAGCTTATAGGGCACTATGGTATTGAAGGCCGAGCTGTAATCAATGAACAGCATCCTCACATATGCATTCCTTTGGTCCAAGTGGGTAAGGGCAGTGTGCAGTGCAATGGATCTGTCAGGGCGGGAGGCAAATTGGAGAGGGTTCGAGTGTGCCGGGTTGGGAGGAAGTGATATGGTCTTTGACTAGCCTCTCGAAGCACTTCATGATGACAGAAGTGAGTGCTACTAGTCTGTAGTCATTCAGTTCAGTTACTTTCCCATTCTTGGGCACAGGGATGATAGTGGACATCTTGAAGCAGGTGAGTATAGCGGCCTGAGCTAGGGAGAGATTGAAAATGTCAGAGAACAATAGGCTAGGGAGAGCTGATAGAACATGACAGGGACAGAGAGAGAGGAAGAGAGTGTCAGAGTCAGAGACAGCTACCCTGTGAAAGATATCCATTCTAATGAGATCACAAATTAGGCCACTGATGAGCTGAATACTAAAGCAGGCTAAGGTGTGATAACCACACTGGCTCATATCTCTAACAAGAATATCTCTCTCCAAAAGCTCATATCTACTTCCAAAAAGCCCACAACTCTTCCTAAAGGCTCACAGCTCTTTCAAAAGGCTGTTATCTTCTCCAAAAAGCTGTTATCTGCAGACGTTGGCGTCTTTTGAGACAGAATCAACACACAAATCAATCAGGGTTGCAGTAACAGGTGTGGAAAGAGACAATTTCACCCACCCACTCCTTCTTTAAACCCCCAGACTGTCTCAAAACAGTTAGGGGGAGAGTCAGAATACCTGATTGCCTTTTGAGTTTTTTTGAGGAGAGTGGATAACATGGAGAAAGGATGGGGGAGAATGGGGATTGAGAGAAAGGAGTAAGGGTGAGTGAGAGGAAAGCAAGCATTATTTGACAGTAATACTGTTGTAGAGACTAAAGGGGAAAAGTCAGAGCATGGTTTGAATCAGTGACTCTACAGTGCAAGGTCAAGTGCAGTACCTCCTGTACCGTAAAGTTCCAGACCTCTTGACAGATGCTGTGGGGTTACACAGGGTGGATACACTGTAATAGAACAGTCAGAATAACTCCACATGAATCAGCTGTGATGCACCTGACAAACACACGAAGACAGAATGAGAGAGAAAGCGAGAGATAAAATGTGTTTTTCAGCATATATGATAGCTTATGCATACAGTTTCTGTCACCAGAAAACTGTTGAAATATACATTCAAGTGTGACTGCAAGTGTGTCTGTGCAAATCAGTTTTTGAGTGTGTGAGAGAGCCAGCCCATCCTTACCTATCCCCGCTAGGCAGTCTCTGAGCTCTATTTTAACAAACCTAGAGGAAAATATCGCAATTTACTGGGGGGAGGGGTGGTCCAAAATAGGGGAGAATTGTCAAACAGTTTTTTTTTGGTCTGGGGAGGGTTGTGTGTTTTTTTTATTGGGCATAGGGGAGGGTAGTGTATTTTTTTTCACTGGTTTACATTCGCTATTTGCGTGTTTTACTGTATAATTGCTTCCATCCGAGCCACATTTCCTCATCTGCTTGCATGCTGCTACCCTTTATCAAGGTACTTCCCTGTGCTAACTTTCACTATACCACAGGTCACTCTACCACTCTAACAGCTATCCTTCGCTCTATCCACCATTCATAGTGACAATAGTGGTAGGTGGATTGTTTGTCCAGATCTGCAATAGGCTAACTAGCAATCACACCACATATAAAAGCATTCAAAGCTGCATCAATTCTAATATGAATCCACAAGAACAAATAGGAATAGCTGATAGGCAGCGGAGGCCAGGTGCATCACTGCGCATGAAAGAACAGTGACGACATGACACACAGCTCAAATTTCTCCCCTATTGATATAGTTTAGGGACAATACAATTATCTTACCTAAACTAGCCTACAACACCACAATGCAATGAATAATTGCATTATTGTTTTCAAGTGAGTAAGTAAAAATGTCATTTGAATAACGGCGCAAAAGCCCTGTGATTTGAATGTTTCATTCGATTTGGATCAGTTGTGTCTACTCTTGACAGTATGTAAAGCCAGTAAGGAACAGTAGCAAGCCAGTCTGGCTGTATTTTTACTTCTTATACACAATGCACTGTCTGTTGCAGATCATCATTCTCCTAAGTCGTCCTATAACAATGTGGCCACATACAGTATGGTCCCGGCAGGCCCAGTTATTCAGGAAAGCTTAATGAGCACTGTGCCACTGTCACGTCCTGACCATAGTAAGATGTTATTTTCTATGGTAGAGTAGGTCAGTGCGTGACAGGGGGTGTTTTTCTATGTTTTGTATTTCTATGTTCATGTTCTAGTTTTGTATTTCTATGTTAGTTTTGTTTGGGATGATCTCCAATTAGAGGCAGCTGGTCCTCGTTGTCTCTAATTGGAGATCAGTTTTATGGAAGATTAGTTTTGAGTAGTGTCTGTTTTACCTCTGCGTCACGTTTTTTTTTTTTTTCTTGTCATTCAAGTTTATTTACTTATTGCATAGTTTCACAGTATAAATAAAATGTGGAACGACACACACGCTGCACTTTGGTCCGCTCATTCCTACGACAACCATGACAGCCACCTCTCCAATCGGCTATTCTTCGGGCACCTAGAACCTAACGCTTCAATATAGCCAAAATATTTATTATTTAACGTCTAAAATGTATTACCTTTTATACAGTGCATTTGGAAAGTATTCAGACCCCTTGACTTTTTTCACATTTTGTTACGTTACAGAAAACACAATACCCCTAACGACAAAGCAAAAACAGGTTTAGACATTTTTTTTAATTTATAAAAACAAAAAAACAGAAATATCACATTTACAAAAGTATTCAGACCCTTTATTCAGTACTTTGTTGAAGCACCTTTGGCAGAAAATTACAGCCTTGAGTCTTCTTGGTTATGATGCTACAAGCTTGACACACCTGTATTTGGGGAGTTTCTCCCATTCCTCACTGCAGATCCTCTCAAGCTCTGTCAGGTTGGATGGGGAGCGTTGCTGCACAGCTATTCTCAGGTCTCTCGAGAGATGTTCGATCAGGTTCAAGTCCGGGCTCTAGCTGGGCCACTCATGGACATTCAGAAACTTGTCCCGAAGCCACTCCTGCGTTGTCTTGGCTGTGTGCTTAGGTTCGTTGTCCTGTTGGAAGGTGAACCTTCGCCCCAGTCTGAGGTCCTGAGCACTCAGTAGCAGGTTTTCATCAAGGATTCTCTTTACTTTGCTCTGTTCATCTTTGCCTCTATCCTGACTAGTCTTCCAGTCCCTGCCTCTGAAAAACATCCCCACAGCATGCTGCTGCCACCACCATGCTTCACCATAGGGATGGTGCCAGGTTTCCTCCAGATGTGATGTTTGGCATTCAGGTCAAAGAGATCTTGGTTTCATCTGACCACAGAATCTTGTTTCTCATGGTCTGAGAGTCCTTTAGGTGCCTTTTGGCAAACTCCAAGCGGGCTGTCATGTGCTATTTACTGAGGAGTAGCTTCTGTCTGGCCACTTTACCATAAAGGCCTGATTGGTGGAGAGCTGCAGAGATGGTTGTCCATCTGGAAAGTTCTCCCATCTCCAAAGAGGAACTCTAGTGTTCTGTCAGTGACAATCGGGTTCTTGGTCACCTCCCTATCCAAGGCCCTTCTCCCCCGATTGCTCAGTTTGGCCGGGCGGCCAGCTCTAGGAAGAGTCTTGGTGGTTCCAAACTTCTTCCATTTAAGAATGATGGAGGCCACTGTGTTCTTGGGGGCCTTCAATGCTGCAAAAACATTTTGGTACCCTTCCCCAGATCTGTGCCTCGACACAATCCTGTCTCGGAGCTCTACGGACAATTCCTTCGACCTCATGGTTTGGTTTTTGCTCATATAGACAGTTGTGTGCCTTTCCAAATCAAGGACATGTAGGCCTAAATGTGACTAATTTGGCCAATATCCCTTATTTATTGATAGCGCTGGCTGTGCCAGGTCTGATCTGTATGAATGTCTAGTAAATTTCTCAAATATCCGGTGAATTAAAATCTTCACATTCACGTTGTCCAATGCCAAATTTTCCTAAAGGAAACTCTGAAATTAGAAAGATTTTTTTTTAAATATATTTTAGAATATTCACATGACAATCTGTTTCCAATTGGATGGAAACCTAGCTATAGACACTCTAAAGACTCTAGTCCAGTGTCATTTTGATTATGTTTGCACATCATGGTTCACCAGCAGCTCCAAGCAGGCTAAATAGCCTAAAGCTACAGACCAGCCAAAAAAGCTTGTAAGAATTGTACTTAAACTCCCCCCTCATATTCATCTGGAGGTTGAGCATTTTTTGACTGTATCTATGTAGCCTAATTGCCTTTTTATGTAAAAAAAATTGAGATCACAACAGAAATAAGTCCCAAACTTTATTGTGCAATCAAATGAAATTGTATTTGTCACATGCGCCGAATACATCACCTTAGCGTGAAATGATTGATCAAAAACTAAAGGAAGCATTTGGTTGCGGTCATTGCAGCGAAAGGTGGCACAACTAGTTATTGAGTGTAATGGGGCAATTACTTATTCAAACAGGGCCATTGGGTGTTGCATATCTTTGCTTATGAAATAAGTATGTAATTGTCGGGTTATTTGTTTACTCAGGTTCCCTTTATATAATATTAGGCTTGGGTTGGAGATTTGATAACATTCAGTATAAAAACTATGCAAAAGTAGAGAAAATTAGAAAGGGGGCAAATACCTTTTCACAGCATTCTACAAGTACAGTACATATTACCTCAATTACCTCGATTAACCTGTACCTCCGCACATTGACTCGGTACGGATATCCCCTGTATATAGCCTCGTTATTATTTTGTGTTACTTTTTATTTTGTATTGTATTTTTTATTATTTGGTAATATTTTGTTACTCTGCATTGTTGGTTAAATTAGAAAGGGGGCAAATACCTTTTCACAGCATTCTACAAGTACAGTACATATTACCTCAATTACCTCGACTAACCTGTACCTCCGCACATTGACTCGGTACGGATATCCCCTGTATATTACTATTTTGTGTTACTTTTTATTTTGTATTGTATTTTTTATTATTTGGTAATATTTTGTTACTCTGCATTGTTGGTTAAGATTGTAATCTAAAAGCACCCGCTTTTTACACATCAGCTCCTATATCCTCATTTTTCTTGATCTCTTTCTTATTGTTATTATTACTATTATTATTATGATCATCATTTTAATAATAAGTAATGTCATTATCATTAGTAGGCTTAGTAGAGTAGTCTTGTATAACCACCATCGGGCTGTAGACCTAAGAGTGCATCCTGTTTAGCTGTCTTAAAACCATAACTTAGGCCTATATTTCAATATAGCTTATAGGCTACTGTGTCAATAAATCAATCATTCATTTGTTAATGTCAACGCTTTGAAATACCACTAAGCATTTTTGTTTTAAAATGAAATAACGGAAGCCTTGAATAGTTAGCTTAAACAATAAATAAACTGCAACATGTCTGCAATTGCATTCACAAATGCATGCAACTGTTTTTAGTCTTTGCTGTAATAAAGGCCTTAAAAAAATCAGTTAGAACAGACTCTCTGGTACACTTATAATTTTTGTGTCATTTACACTCTTCCAACAGTACCATTTTTATTTTATTTTGTAAGCTTCCACAACTAAGTAAAATGTCTTCCACACGTCGGACTTTCCCTTTTTTTTTTTTTTTTTTTTTTTCCCTCCTGAACAACCAGTAAACATTCCTCCATATTAGTGTTGCAAAATTCCAGAAATGTTCAATAAATTCACTGGGATTTTGGGAAAAGCAAGGAATTTATTGAAAGTTCCAGTAATTTTGCAACCCTAGTTGCACCATTGTTTTTTAGAACCATATGCAATTTCAGATCCATGTCTTAGAGTGATGGACTGTGCCATCCCCACAGCCTCAGATTAGTCCACTAAGATGGGTGCAAATCAGATTGGTGTCTTGTGCACCATGAAAATAAAAATCTATTTGCGACTGCTCAACTAAAGAAATCTCAGTCGACCAAAATGGGGCAAACTCTAGTAGGGAGGGATGTATTTTTGTTTGTTGAGATTGACATTGTCTATTATTGTGTGTTGAGCAAGAAAACCATGAGAGTGAAGTGCCTGAAGTCGGTATGCTTTGTTAATTGGTTGCGTGGTACATTAGCACAGAAACCTGTTGGAGGAAAATGTATTGCATATATTTTATATAATGATAAATATGGCATCAAAATGTAAAAAATCTGATTTCCCCCTAACTGATCATTGATCCGAATGTAATGAAACAAGCAGAAAGAATGCGCTCGTCTCTGGTGGTCGGCGAACCCCAAACCTTCTGGCCTGTAGCCCTGCGTGGGATCAACTGTACCACAAAAGCATGCAAGTGGCAAAGTCGATATCAACATTTAAAAACACAGGACCTCTACAGTTATTGTTATTTGTGCTCGTAAACATTATTTTGAGTTAATTCTATGAGGGGGGAGGGTGTTCAATTTATTTTACACTACAAGGGGAGGGTCATTTGGAAATATTTTTAAAGCTGGGGAGAAGGGTGCATATATTTTTTATGACACCTTGAGTTGGATCTGTCCCTAACTCAATGGTAAATCTTAGCGCTGGCGGTAGCACTATAGGTCCAGGGTTGTGTCAGAAATATTTTTTGCTATTTTCACAGTGGGAATTATGGGTGCACAGTCTTCCCTGTGGCTCAGTTGGTAGAGCATGGTGTTTGCAATGCCAACATGGTGTGTGCAACGCCAGGGTTGTGGGTTTGATTCCCAAGGGGGGCCAGTACAAAAAAAAAAAGAAGAAAATGCATGAAATGTATGCATTCACTACTGTAAGTCGCTCTGGATAAGAGCGTCTGCTAAATGACTAAAATGTAAAAATGCAGTAGTGTTCCACGACTAAATATTGGGATGCTTCAACTTATGTATTTACAGTCTTTTATGTATTGCGTTGTCATCAACTCCAATTCAATTGTTATTCCATTATAGCCTAGTTTGTTAAAAGGTCCAGAACAGTCATTCTGATTCCCATGTAAAATAGTTTTTTCAGTGCCAAAAATATAATCTATGATATTTGTTTTGGAAAAGCTCAGAATTTGACAAAAAGTTATTTCTCTCTCAACTACCAAGAAGTTTGAAAAGACATGCTGAGTGGGCGGGGAGCTTATGTTCATGAGCTCGCCTTGACTGAGCTCTTTGAAACACCTATGTAAAAAAAAATGGATGCAGTGAGCAGCGTTGCAGTAAAATCATCTCAAGCTAATTTGGTGATACACCAAAGTAACTCAAACAACATTGAAATTGCATCAATTATGTAAAAAAAATGTATAGCACTTTCTGACATCTGCTGACGTTAAAAGGGCTTTGTAAATACATTTGATTGATTAATTGATAGAGGGACATTTAGTTTTCCTCCATTTCCACTCATCTGCCTGCAGCCCTGTTCTGTTAGCACACAGTGAATCACTCAGCCACGGAGTGGGAGGGTAAGGTCAAGCTGGCCGGGAGGAAAGGGGTGGAAATAAATGAATTGATGAGTGGTGAGCCATCATCGGGAAATTAGTTTATCAAGGTGTCAAGCTCATTGAGGAACTCTCTAAGGGCACCTGGTGGGCGATAGATTAAAACAATGTTAAGACTGAATCGACAAGTGACAGCATGGAATTCAAATTAGCAGATGGACAGGTGAGAGAGGGAGAAAAGAGAGTCTCCACTTAAGAGAAATGAGTAGCCCTGTGCCACCACCGAGACGACCAGATGCTCTCAGACTATGAGAGAACACAGAGTCAGATGACGAGAGAGCATCTGTAGTAGCAGTGTTCTTTGGGATAATCTATGTTTCCATAAGGGACAAAAAGTGTAGAGATTGAAGATTAACTCAGCCTTATTGATCACAGATTGGCAGTGCCAAACTGAATTCCACTCTGGTTGTGTGCACAGGGTACACTAAATTAGAAGGGTTGCAGCCACAAGGGTGGGGAGCGTCTGTAAAATCTACAGGGAGAAGAGCAAACTGTGAAAGAAAACACACACATACTTGCCAAAGTTACAAAAGAGCAAAATGACATCATCCGAAACTAAATAGGTAAGATACTCAAGTGAGAGAGAGGTATGGAAACTTCCTCTCTTTCATTCCTCAAACAATTCTGCAGAACAGCTTTCTTTCTTAATATGACAATTGAGTAACTTTGCCACCCCTGTCCTTAAGTACATTTAAAACCAGATACTTTTAGGCTTTTACTGAAGCAGTATTTTACTGGGTGAATAGTAATTTTTTATTAAGGCATCTTTTCTTTTACTCAAACGATAATTGATGGTTGAGTACTTTTTCCACAACTGGGGGCTAGGCCTACTATAAATTGCATTATGCCTGAGCAATGGACATGCCAAATGTCGTCAATAAGCAATATTCAATTCACTATTGATCAGGTATAAATAGAGAGTGAATCATTTTGAATGGAATTGTAATCCAAACTAAACAACAACCTGTTTAAAATATGTTATATAACTGTAAACAGTTACAGGCACCATAATTGCTCCCCATGGGCATATAATACTAAGGCAACGCAGTCTAGGGAAGGGTCCGCGCACATCCAACATTTTCACAAAAGATGGACAAAGATCCAATATTAAGATTATACTGCTACTAAATATAAGGTTTTATAAATATAATGGAACCATCTTACAGATCCCATTCACACTTCTCCAAAAATAGCAGACGGCTCCTAAATTGCATTGCATGTGAGCCATGGACATTATCATCATAAAGCCAGGACGGTGAATTATTCTAATATGTTTTTTTTAATAAAGTTAAATGAAAAACAAGTAATCCGTTTTTTTTTTAAGGGTGGTTGGTCAGGGTGGATGGGTAGACATATAACGCAAAAGTCTAGCAATCCAAAGTTTGCGTGTTCGAATCTCATCATGGACAACTTTACCACTTTTTAGCTACTTTGCAACTACTTAGCATGTTAACTAACCTTTCCCCTAACCTTAAACTTAACCCCTAACTCTAACCCCTAGCCTAGCTAACATTAGCCACCTCACTAAAATTTGTGTTAGCCACCTATGCAATTCATAACATATCATACGAAATGGATGATGGACATTCACAAATTCATACATACCATACGGAACGTAACATGTCATAATTTGAGTGTACAATACAAATACCTTTACCCTCAGCCTGGACTCAGTGGTAGACGTAACATAGTACATTTATTTACATGTACTATGTTACGTCTACCACTGAGTCCAGGTTGAGGGTAAGGGTATTTGTATTGTATTTATTATGGATCCCTACTCTTCCTGGGTTCCAGCAAAATTAAGGCATTTTAAAAACATTACAATACATTCATAACAGATTTCACAGCATATTAAGTGTGTGCCCTCAGGCCCCTACTCTACTACCACATATCTATAACGTGTGTATAGTGCATATGTTATCGTGTGTTATTGCTGTGGTAGCTGATGTGTATAGTGTTGAGTCATCCACATACATAGACACACGCTTTACTCAAAGCCAGTGGCATGTCATTACATTACATTTACATTTAAGTCATTTAGCAGACGCTCTTATCCAGAGCGACTTACAAATTGGTGCATTCACCTTATGATATCCAGTGGAACAACCACTTTACAATAGTGCATCTAAATCTTTTAAGGGGGGGGGGGGTTAGAAGGATTACTTTATCCTATCCTAGGTATTCCTTAAAGAGGTCTCCGGAAGGTGGTGATTGACTCCGCTGTCCTGGCGTCGTGAGGGAGCTTGTTCCACCATTGGGGTGCCAGAGCAGCGAACAGTTTTGACTGGGCTGAGCGGGAACTGTGCTTCCTCAGAGGTAGGGGGGCCAGCAGGCCAGAGGTGGATGAACGCAGTGCCCTTGTTTGGGTGTAGGGCCTGATCAGAGCCTGAAGGTATGGAGGTGCCGTTCCCTTCACAGCTCCGTAGGCAATCACCATGGTCTTGTAGCGGATGTGAGCTTCAACTGGAAGCCAGTGGAGAGAGCGGAGGAGCGGGGTGACGTGAGAGAACTTGGGAAGGTTGAACACCAGACGGGCTGCGGCGTTCTGGATGAGTTGTAGGGGTTTAATGGCACAGGCAGGGAGCCCAGCCAACAGCGAGTTGCAGTAATCCAGACGGGAGATGACAAGTGCCTGGATTAGGACCTGCGCCACTTCCTGTGTGAGGCAGGGTCGTACTCTGCGAATGTTGTAGAGCATGAACCTACAGGATCGGGTCACCGCCTTGATGTTAGTGGAGAACGACAGGGTGTTGTCCAGGATCACGCCAAGGTTCTTAGCACTCTGGGAGGAGGACACAAGGGAGTTGTCAACCGTGATGGCGAGATCATGGAACGGGCAGTCCTTCCCCGGGAGGAAGAGCAGCTCCGTCTTGCCGAGGTTCAGCTTGAGGTGGTGATCCGTCATCCACACTGATATGTCTGACAGACATGCAGAGATGCGATTCGCCGCCTGGTTATCAGAAGGGGGAAAGGAGAAGATTAATTGTGTGTCGTCTGCATAGCAATGATAGGAGAGACCATGTGAGGATATGACAGAGCCAAGTGACTTGGTGTATAGCGAGAATAGGAGAGGGCCTAGAACAGAGCCCTGGGGGACACCAGTAGTGAGAGCGCATGGTGCGGAGACAGATTCTCGCCACGCCACCTGGTAGGAGCGACCTGTCAGGTAGGACGCAATCCAAGCGTGGGCCGCGCCGGAGATGCCCAACTCGGAGAGGGTGGAGAGGAGGATCTGATGGTTCACAGTATCAAAGGCAGCAGATAGGTCTAGAAGGATGAGAGCAGAGGAGAGAGAGTTAGCTTTAGCAGTGCGGAGAGCCTCCGTGACACAGAGAAGAGCAGTCTCAGTTGAATGCCCAGTCTTGAAACCTGACTGATTAGGATCAAGAAGGTCATTCTGAGAGAGATAGCAGGAGAGCTGGCCAAGGACGGCACGTTCAAGAGTTTTGGAGAGAAAAGAAAGAAGGGATACTGGTCTGTAGTTGTTGACATCGGAGGGATCGAGTGTAGGTTTTTTCAGAAGGGGTGCAACTCTCGCTCTCTTGAAGACGGAAGGGACGTAGCCAGCGGTCAAGGATGAGTTGATGAGCGAGGTGAGGTAGGGGAGAAGGTCTCCGGAAATGGTCTGGAGAAGAGAGGAGGGGATAGGGTCAAGTGGGCAGGTTGTTGGGCGGCCGGCCGTCACAAGACGCGAGATTTCATCTGGAGAGAGAGGGGAGAAAGAGGTCAAAGCACAGGGTAGGGCAGTGTGAGCAGGACCAGCGGTGTCGTTTGACTTAGCAAACGAGGATCGGATATCGTCAACCTTCTTTTCAAAATGGTTGACGAAGTCATCCGCAGAGAGGGAGGAGGGGGGGGGGGGGGGGAGGAGGATTCAGGAGGGAGGAAAAGGTAGCAAAGAGCTTCCTAGGGTTAGAGGCAGATGCTTGGAATTTAGAGTGGTAGAAAGTGGCTTTAGCAGCAGAGACAGAAGAGGAGAATGTAGAGAGGAGGGAGTGAAAGGATGCCAGGTCCGCAGGGAGGCGAGTTTTCCTCCATTTCCGCTCGGCTGCCCGGAGCCCTGTTCTGTGAGCTCGTAGTGAGTCGTCGAGCCACGGAGCAGGAGGGGAGGACCGAGCCGGCCTGGAGGATAGGGGACAGAGAAAATCAAAAGATGCAGAAAGGGAGGAGAGGAGGGTTGAGGAGGCAGAATCAGGAGATAGGTTGGAGAAGGTTTGAGCAGAGGGAAGAGATGATAGGATGGAAGAGGAGAGAGTAGAGGGAGAGCGAAGGTTGGGACGGCGCAATACCATCCGAGTACGGGCAGAGTGAGAAGTGTTGGATGAGAGCAAGAGGGAAAAGGATACAAGGTAGTGGTCGGAGATTTGGAGGGGAGTTGCAATGAGATTAGTGGAAGAACAGCATCTAGTAAAGATGAGGTCAAGCGTATTGCCTGCCTTGTGAGTAGGGGGGGGGGAAGGTGAGAGGGTGAGGTCAAAAGAGGAGAGGAGTGGAAAGAAGGAGGCAGAGAGGAATGAGTCAAAGGTAGACGTGGGGAGGATAAAGTCACCCAGAACTGTGAGAGGTGAGCCATCTTCAGGAAAGGAACTTATCAAGGCGTCAAGCTCATTGATGAACTCTCCAAGGGAACCTGGAGGGCGATAAATGATAAGGATGTTAAGCTTGAAAGGGCTGGTAACTGTGACAGCATGGAATTCAAATGAGGAGATAGACAGATGGGTCAGGGGAGAAAGAGAGAATGTCCACTTGGGAGAGATGAGGATTCCAGTGCCACCACCCCGCTGGCTCGATGCTCTAGGGGTATGCGAGAACACGTGGGCAGACGAAGAGAGAGCAGTAGGAGTAGCAGTGTTATCTGTGGTAATCCATGTTTCCGTCAGCGCCAGGAAGTCTAGGGACTGGAGGGTAGCATAGGCTGAGATGAACTCAGCCTTGTTGGCTGCAGACCGGCAGTTCCAGAGGCTGCCGGAGACCTGGAACTCCACGTGGGTCATGCGCGCTGGGACCACCAGGTTAGAGTTGCAGCGGCCACGCGGTGTGAAGCGTTTGTATGGCCTGTGCAGAGGGAAGAGAACAGGGATAGACAGACACATAGTTGACAAGCTACAGAAGTGTTGTTTCTTGTATTATTGTCTCTTGTGTCTTTAGAGAACTGTTTCACTTTGATATCCTTTTTCTTCTGTCCTGATTTTCTCTTTCTTTTCTTCTGTTAACTAGATATTCTTTGTTGTTCTTCGTTAGCTAGCTAGCTTCTTCCAAAAGAGTCCCTAGCAACTGCTTAGCAACTGGTAAACAATTCAGCTAGCTAAGATAACTACAATTTTATGAAAAATAGTTATTTTTCAAAAGCCTATCTTCTTTGTTTGTTGCTTGTTTTTTCTCCTCTTCAGTCTTGCAGTTTTCTTTTGCTTTTTTCCGATGTACTTCACTCTAAAAACCATGTAAATTTCAATATTTGTAGGAGCTCATTTTTCAGCTGCTGCTGCTCAAATTGGAGTTCCGAAACATTTTCCAAATACTTATTTCCCTCATTAAAATGCAAATCAATTTATAACATTTCTGACATGCGTTTTTCTGGATATTTTTGTTGTTATTCTGTCTCTCACTGTTCAAATAAACCTACCATTAGAATTATAGACTGATCCTTTCTTTGTCAGTGGGCAAACGTACAAAATAAGCATGGGATCAAATACTTTTTTCCTCCACTGTAAGTGTACTGCAAGACTTGTCAATTTGTTTACTGTAAAATAGCATCATATCTGGTCAAACACCATTTTTTCCAAAAGTTTACTAAGGGTTGGTAACAGGCTGATTGGTTGGCTATTTGAGCCAGTAAAGGTTTTTTTACTGTTCTTAGGTAAGGGAATAACTTTTTCTTCCCTCCAGGCCTGAGGGTACAAACTTTCTAGTAGGTTTAAATTGAAGATATGGGAAAAAGGAGTGGCAATAACGTCCGCTATTATCCACAGTAATTTTTCATCCAAGTTGTCATCCCCCGGTGGCTTGTCATTATTGATAGACAACCATTTTTTAACTTCTTCTACACTTTAAGTTATTCAAAATTACAATGCTTGTCTTTCATAATTTGGTCAGATATACTTGGATGTGTAGTGTCAGCGTTTGTTGCTGGCATGTCATGCCTAAATTTGCTAATCTTTCCAGTGCTGCACAGATATTTTCAGCTCTCTACAGCTATGTTCGATTGGGTTCAAGTCCGGGCTCTGGCTGGGCCACTCAAGGACATTCAGAGACTTGCCCGAAGCCACTCCTGCATTGTCTTGGCTGTGTGCTTAGGGACTTTGTCCTGTTGAATGGTGAACCTTCGCCCCAGTCTGAGGTCCTGAGCGCTCTGGAGCAGGTTTTCATCAAGGATCTCTCTGTCCTTCCTGAGCAGCCTTTCAGGTTGTTGATATAGGACTCGATTTACTGTGTATATAGATACTTTTGTACCGGTTTCCTCCAGCATCTTCACAAGGTCCTTTGCTGTTGTTCTGGGATTGATTTGCACTTTTCGCACCAAAGTACGTTCATCTCTAGGAGACAGAATAGGTCTCCTTCCTGAGCGGTATGACGGCTGCGTGGTCCCATGGTGTTTATACTTGCATACTATTGTTTGTACAGATGAACGTGGTACCTTCAGGGGTTTGGAAATTGCTCCCAAGGATGAACCAGACTAGTGGAGGTCTACCATTTTCTTTTTGAGGTCTTGGCTGATTTCTTTTGATTTTCCAATGATCTCAAGCAAAGAGGCACTGAGTTTGAAGGTAGGCCTTGAAATACATCCACAGGTACACCTCCAATTGACTCCAATGTCAATTAGCCTATCAGAAGTTTCTAAAGCCTTGCTGTCTCTGCCTGGCCGGCTCCCCTCTCGCCACTGGAATTCTCTGCCTCTGACCCTATTACGGGGGCTGAGTCACTGACTTACTAGTGCTCTTCCATGCCGTCCCTAGGAGGGGTGCGTCACTTGAGTGGGTTCAGTCACTGATGTGATCTTCCTGCCTGGTTATCCGCCCCCTAGGGCTCATGCGGTGGAGATCTTTGTGGGCTATACTCAGGGTAGTAAGTTGTTCTGTTGATATTCCCCTAATTCTCTCTCCCTCCCCTCCTGGAGGTCCTGAGCCCTAGGACAATGCCTCAGGACTTTCTGGCCTGATGACCCCTGGATGTCCCCAGTCCACCTGGTCGTGCTACCACTCCAGTTCTCTCTCTCACACACTCAGTCTCTCTCTCCCTCCCTCCGACCAACCAACCAACCGACCCTGCTGTCTCGACCTCAATCTCCACCCAGAGATTATAAGAGGACTGGACACCCCTCAGTGCCTGGTTTCTTCCTAGGTTCCTGCCTTTCTAGGGAGTTTTTCCCAACTACCGTGCTTCTACATCTGCATTGCTTGCTGTTTGGGGTTTTAGGCTGGGTTTCTGTTTAAGCACTTGTGGCATCTGCTGAAAACCCTGTCAAACTGCAGCAACCTTTTACTTGTTCATATTAATTATATTTAGACTAGATTAGGAGGGGGATTTAATCTACCTAGACACAGAGACAACATCTGATAGACAATAGAAATCACAGGGCTGAGCTTGCTTTATGCATGTTTGCATCATGCAGGCCTATGCAACTATAGGCCTTGTAAAAAACAATCTGTCATCACTATTATGTTGATTGATTCATTCCAGTTAATAATTTTGGATTGGAAACGAATAGGCAGCCTAGCCAGCCCAATTTTGAATATAAACCAAATTTGATCTCGTTCACATTTTCTCCTGACACACAAATGGACTATAAATACATAACGTTACCTATTAGTTACCCTGACCAGATGGACAGGGTGCATAGGCTGTATGCAGCTGCTCTTATTAGTAGGCTACTGTTGATCAGACTGAAAGATTGTCTCGTTTTCATCCCATGCAGCATGTCAGATCTCTAATGTTCAGGAGTAGCCTAGGCTGTTGCAACATTTATGTCATGAGTTTCTGCTTGTGTCTGTCTGAGACTGAGTGAACATGTGTTATCATCTTTGCTAAATAAATACCGGAGGAAAGTGGAAAGCCTACTTGAGCGTGAATGGGAAAATGAAATGCACTGCATCAACCTCTCTCTTTAATCTAACTTTTAATGGATGATGCAATGAAAGCTATAAAATCATTCTGAATTGATTTTCGACATCCCAGAAAATACAGTAGAAAGTTCCATATGTTCAGCAAGTAAAGCATTGTAATGTGCAATTTCCGCTGCAAGCTCCTTGTAGTTGCCCTTGTTAGTGAAACTTTTTTTGCGGCTGGGTTCACACTGCTACGTTGGCAAAATGGACAGATTGTTCACACATGCCAAGATGAAGCTCATCTTGCCTCAAGCGAAGGTGCCCAGCGGTACGTCACGAGGGATAGAAGTCATACGGCACTCAGTTTATGCCACACATGATTAGCATTCTCACATAGTATTCATTCTTGCGATGGTAGGTTTACTTTAGCTGGTCAATTTGATATTATCTAAACAGTGCTCTGCCATAGCTACACATAGTCGGCTGGCAAAAGGTTCTGCTGTTTTGGGGGATTGGTATAGCTTACTGCGCTCACTGCCTGTAGGCTATTTTATATTGATACTTTGCTTGGGCATTGAGCTACCCTGAAGGCTACCCTGAAGGTTAGCCTTCCCTGTAGCTCAGTTGGTAGAGCATGGTGTTTGCAACGCCAGGGTTGTGGGTTCGATTCCCACGGGGGGCCAGCAAAAAAATGTATGAAATGTATGCATTCACTACTGTAAGTCGCGCTGCATAAGAGCGTCGGCTAAATGACTAAAAAATAAAAAATAAAAAAAAAGGTACAGAGCCTATATCGCCAAGATTTGCATTATTCATTGCTTAAACCCCCTAGAGTTGATTGACGCATCAATCTAAGTAACATAATCCCCATCAAAATCTGTCATTTTGAGCTAGAGGTGTGTTTATTTCCATTGGATGCCTCAATCCGCCAATGCAGCACTTCCGCATCTGCTGTGAAAGGTGGCATAGCTAGATCGGTGTTTGTCAGACCATGAGACATCCCAAAAATCCGAAACATCTGTAGCGTCCGAACATCGGTAGCGTATGACCACTCTATGGAAAGGGTAGATTCTCACGAACATGATCGTGGCCTCCGTTTTGCTCTACGACCCCCCCAAGTGTCAGGTGACTTGTCTGAAGTTGGTAACATAATGTGCCATCATCTGTTTGGAGAGTCCGAACCGCTTATAGTCGATTATGTGAAGCCGCTGTGGAAAGGGGATATTCTCACAAACAAGATGACGTTCTCCGTTTTGCTCTATGAGTGTCACGAGACTCGTCTGAAGGTAACTGGTACCGTTTTCTTTTTTATTATGGAAGTTTGAAGGTAGTTTTGTGTTAACCCCATAAAAGGGGTTAAATATGTAATATATAACACAGTCCTACAGTAACCAATACAGCTCTGTTCTACTCATCACAAAACTCCACTCTATAAGGGGTAAACCAATCACACGTGCTGTGATGTCATCATAGAATCGCTCTCATCTGGATAAACCACGCCGCCTCCTCCGTATTCTAAAAACAACTCTCCATTGGCTGTTCTGTAGCCACAGCCACTGTCCACTCTCCACACAGTATATATATATATATTTCCTGATTTTTATTACATCTCCTGGATATAGAAGAGACAATTCAAAACCCTGTTTTCTTTTTTTGCCATTCCTTGCAGGTCCTGCTATTTTTTGCTATAGTAGTAAAGGCCAAATTCAATGTTTAAAAAAATACTTTTTTATATATTTTCTTTATATTGTTTTTGATAAACAACTCCATAAATCAGTTTAGAACCCCCTCACTCCCTTGACGTTGTTCGCTGAAGTTTGTATGGTTCTCCTAAGTTTCCTAATCACAAACAATTAGTTATTATTCTAATTGCTTGCCCAAGCTATAGCAATAAGTAAGATGGCTAACGCAACCAAAACGACGAAGGCTAATAAGACGGGTTTAGGTTCGCAAACATGCCCCAATGAATTAAAAGATACTCACGTTTGTTGTCTTACAGCGACTTGCGAAATGATTCACCCGCCTTGGCATTTTTCCTATTTTGTTGCCTTACAACCTGGAATTAAAATAGATTTTTGCGAGGATTGTTTAATTTTATTTACACAACATGCCTACCACTTTGAAGATGCAAAATAAAATGTATTGTGAAACAACCAAGAAATAATACAAAAAAAACTGAAAACTTGAGCGTGCATAATTATTCACCCCCCAAAGTCAATACTTTGTAGAGTCACCTTTTGCAGCAAGCTGCAAGTCTCTTGGGGTATGTCTCTATAAGCTTGGCACATCTAGCCACTGGGAGTTTTGCCCATTCTTCAAGGCAAAACTGCTCCAGGTCCTTCAAGTTTGATGGGTACTGCTGGTGTACAGCAATCTTTAAGTCATACTACAGATTCTCAAGTGGATTGAGGTCTGGGATTTGACTAGGCCATTCCAAGACATTTAAATGTTTCCCCTTATACCAATCAAGTGTTGCTTTAGCAGAATGCTTAGGGTCATTGTCCTGCTGGAAGGTGAACCTCGTCTCAGTATCAAATCTCTGGAAGACTGAAACAGGTTTCCCTCAAGAATTTCCCTGTATTTAGCACCATCCATCAATCCTTCAATTCTGACCAGTTTCCCCAGTCCCTGCCGATGAAAAACATCCCCACAGCATGATGCTGCCACCACCATGCTAGTTTTCTCGGGGTGATGAGAGGTGTTGGGTTTGCGCATTACATAGCATTTTCCTTGAAGGCCAAAAAGCTAAATTTTAGTCTCATCTGACCAGAGTACCTTCTTCCATATGTTTGGGGAGTCTACCACATGCCTTTTGGCGAACTCCAAAAGTGTTTGCTTATTTTTTTCTTTAAACAATGGCTTTTTTCTGGCCACTCTTCCATAAAGCCCAGCTCTGTGGAATGTACGGCTTAAAGTGGTCCTACGGACAGATACTCTAATCTACACTGTGGAGCTTTGCAGCTCCTTCAGCGTTATCTTTGGTCTTTTTGTTGCCTCTCTGATTAATGCCCTCCTTGCCTGGTTTGTGAGTTTTGGTGTGCGGCCCTCTCTTTGTTGTCTTGCCATACTCTTTCCATTTTTTAATAATGGATTCAATGGTGCTCCCTGATCTGTACTTCTCCACAACTTTGTCAGTGACCTGTTTGGAGAGCTCCTTGGTCTTCATGGTGTTGCTTGCTTGGTGGTGCCCCTTGCTTAGTGGTGTTGCAGACTCTGGGGCCTTTCAGAACAGGTGTATATATACACTTAGATCATGTGAGATTGCAAACAGGTGGATTTTGTTTAACTAATTATGTGACTTATGAAGGTAATTGGTTGCACCAGATTTTATTTAGGGGCTTCATAGCAAAGGGGGTGAATACATATGCACACACCACTTTTCCGTTTCATTTTTTAAAACATTTTTTGAAACAAGTAATGTTTTAAATTTCACTTTACCAATTTTGAATATTTTGTGTATGTCCTTTACATGAAATCCAAATAAAAATCTATTTAAATTACAGATTGTAATTCAAACAAAATAGGAAAAACGCCAAGGGGGATGAATACTTAATAAGGCACTGTATATGTCTTGGATCGGTGCATGCTCAGGCTGCCCTCACTCAAATCAATGAGTGAGCGAGACTAGGGGCTGGCACTGTCCCCTTAGTAGGGGGACAGTCCATGGCGCAGGTTCTCTTGACAATCGTGTAGCATTCTTTAGGGGTCTTGGCGTTTCCGATAGTGACTTCTACCAGGTGCCCGGCTAAGTTTAAGTTGCGGGAAGCGGAGATGGATTGTTTCGTTGGTCGGGTTGAATGTCTTCCGGCTCCTGTGCGCTCTGTCGCCGGTTATTGGAGGCTACTCAAAGAATAGAGGGTGACCAGGTTCTGTGGGTATCCCTCCACAGCCTGTGTCTGCCTTGGTTAAGCACCGTTTGCCTCTCTTCCCAACAGGTGATCCGGTCCTACGTAGACTTCCGAGACCAGGCTAGCTAACAAGCACTACATAGCGTGCTAGCCTGGTTAGCTAACTTGCCGAGGCGAGCTAGCTACTGCTAGCTATTCCGACATCCTAATGTTGGAATTGCTTCAGTCGCTCTCTTGTTTATTATACATAGCTAGCATTAAGTCACTTGGTTATTCTAAACGTACAATGCTGCAGTCAAAGAGGCTAGCTAGCCTAAAAGCCTCATCATGGCTAATGTTGACTTGCATGCATAACTAGGTTTCCCCGGGCGTTATGGAAATCACATTCCTATTTCCAATTCCTGGATTTGGAAGGAGTGGAGGAAGTGGGGCTAGCAGGCACTTGGCTCGGGTAACCCCCAGAGTGAGGGGCCTTAGCATAGGTCTGAGCAACTGGTGCACCCCCCCACAAAAGCGTCAGTGCCCGGATGTTTGGTTACGGCCTTGCCAATGCATTGATATTCAAATTATTATTACATGCTAAAATCTGTGAGAATAATGTGGACTTACCTGACTAAATATATTGGATCCGTGCACGGCGATTTTTCTGTAGTTTATGTGGTCGATGCAGGCACACATAATAAAGCCATGAATTGCCATATCATTAATCTCACCATAATTTTTATGAGAAAGCAACCAAAAACCAGGTTTCTCTTGTAATGGAAGGATTAGTATGGAAAGCCAAGTTGAAGCTGACATTAGATGTTGTCGTCCTCATAATAACCGCACGTGGTAGCGTGAGTAGCGCAACACCCTTCCATTGAAGCGGCGGGAAACAAACAAAAGTGGCCACATCTCTCACAAAAACGCATCAAAAATGAAATCACGGATAATTATAAGGGAGTAGGAGAACTTATAAATTGCCTACATTAATTCCAGGGACTTTTCAAGCATCAAATTAAAGAAATGTCAGATTTTCAAGGTAGGCCTATTCCAGCTTCAAATTCAGGTAGACTACTTCAAGCGCCTTGTATTGTTTAAAATGACAGGTTTAAAACCTCTTAGTGACCCCTTAACAGGCGGATCCCGTTAGCGAGATCGATTTGACAACAGCCAGTGAAAAATCAGAGCGCCAAATTCAAAACAGCAAAAATCTCATAATTCAAATTTCTCACACATACAAGTATTATACACCATTTTAAAGATAAGATTCTCCTTAATCTAACCACATTGTCCGATTTCAAAAAGGCTTTATGGCGAAAGCAAAACATTAGATTATGTTAGGACACCACCTAAACAAGAAAAGCCACACAGCCATTTTCCTAGCAAGGAGAGACGTCCCAAAAAACAGAAATACAGCTAAAATTAAGCACTAACCTTTGATGATCTTCGTCAGATGGCACTCATAGGACTTCATGTTACACAATACATGTATGTTTTGCTCGATAAAGTTCATATTTATATCCAAAAACCCCATTTTACATTGGCGCGTAATGTTCAGAAATGTTTTCCCTCCAAAACTCCCGATGAATGAGCACAATGAGCACACATATTACAGAAATACTCATCATAAACTTTGATCAATATACAAGTGTTATGCACAGAATTATACATACACTTCTCCTAAATGCAACCGCTTTGTCAGATTTCAAAAAAAGGTTCACGGCGAAAGCACAATTTGCAATAATCTGAGTACAGCCCAGAAGACACCAACAACAAGCAAACAGAAACCCGCCATCTTGGAGTCAATAAAACTAAGAAATTACATTATAAATATTCACTTACCTTTGATTATCTTCATCAGAATGCACTCCCAGGAATCCCAGCTCCACAATAAATGTTCGATAAAGTTTATCTTTATGTCCAAATCCACAACTTGCGTGCTTACTTAGTCCAGACGAAAAGTCCAAAAAGTTATACTACAGTTTGTAGAAACATGTCAAACGATCAATCTTTAGGTTGTTTTTAACATATACCTTCAATAAAATTCCAACCGGACCTATCCGTTCTCTTTAGGAATGAATATGAACTCAGCTCGCTCCCAAGTCTCTGCGCGTGACTGAACCCATGCCTTATAATGGGACACCTACTTCCTTGGGCTGTTATTCCCTTCAAATTCACGATAGAATCTTCAAACAAGGTTCTAAAGACTGTTGACATCTAGTGGAAGCTTTAGGAAGTGCAAAATGAACCCTAAGTCACTGTATACTGTAAAGGCAATCACTTGAAAAAACTACAACCTCAGATTTCCCACTTCCTGGTTGGATTTTTCTCAGGTTTTTGCCTGCCATATGAGTTTTGTTATACTCACAGACATCATTCAAACCGTTTTAGAAACTTCAGAGTGATTTCTATCCAAATCTACTAATAATATGCATATCTTACCTCCTGGGCCGAGTAGCAGGCAGTTTAATTTGGGTACGTTTTTCATCCGGCCGTGAAAATACTGCCCCCTATCCCTAAGAGGTTTTAACATGGCAACCAAAATGTATTTGTGATGTTATTTCATTACCATATCATATTGTGAAGAAGCCCACTAGGCTGTGTAATTTGTTGTCATTATATCTAGAATAATGAATATGAATAGCTTTGGGTGTTGCGCAATAGTTTATCCTACATAATTGCACACAGTAGACTCGGTGTCCAATCTGAGGCAAAAAATCATATGAAAACATGAACTCATTACCTTGATGCTTTCTCTGTTAAATCTAATGAGACCCTGCTGTAAATCAAGCAGACATCAACAGATGATCAACATCAATTCACTAGGGATATTAGATCCAAGATGGATCCAGGCACAACTGTCTTCACTGGCGTAACCAATGAAACACCAAAATATCCTGGACATTCCAGCACTTGGACTATTGTTGCATCTCATGCGCTATCACAACAGCTGTTTGTCACTTGAATGTCATTCAGAAAATTCCTTCCTGGATCAGATGATGGTGTGTAAAAATATAATGGCGTAATTTAACAGCTCAACACCAAATGTGCATCCAACAAGTATTATGAATTATTATTGAAGAACCACGTTAATGACAGTATCGATTTAGGTTTTAAGCATCAAGGTAAGGTGACTATTTTGGTTAGAAGCATTCGATTTTGTAATCACATACATTTTGGGGGATTTGTGTGCCCATGAAAACTGTTTTCACCCTATAGCATAAGGACACACCAAATGTTAAGTAGTTTCACTGCATTTCTGAGATCTCGATACAAAAAACTGTCCAAAAGCTAGATTCAGGATTCCTACAGGGTTCAAATTCAATGTCTAATTTAACTGATTAATGCTTAATATACAGTATGATATAGTATAATGACAATTTACACTGCCATAAATGCAAGGACAGAAAAGTAATATTTTATGTCACACAATTTCGGACAAATCCATCAAGACACCAACTACGAGAATAAAACATAGGTTTAAATCAGCTCGTGAATTTTATTGAATATAGCTATGATCCCCTTATATCTTAATGTAATGACATGAAAAATATTATTATCAATGGCTTAACAGCTGTAACAAGTTGTCCAGCGTAGGAAATCCTCCTTTGTACCCTACTTTATAGAAAGAAACTGTACTTCTGAATCTCCTTTAAACTCTGATCACACCCCAGACAATGGACGCACATACCCACACACACACACAAACTCCATCCCTTTCTCTGGCTGTTGCTTTACTGATGGAGGAATTTGCAGAGATTGTATTGTGGTCTCTGGGGTGCAGTGTGTATTAATTACCATCAATTAATCTGCGCCTGTTCAGCCTTTGAGCCTCGCCACTCCACAGCAGTGATGCGCTGCCAATGCTTCACAGCGTCTGTCACAGCCCTAATGCCTGTAATAGGCTCTATACGATGAGGGCTCTGAAGCTGAAACCTGTTCTTTGGCACAAAGAGTGCGCTGATCTGAGACTGAGCTTAACATTCACACCACACACTCTGAGAGAAATCCTAATGTCATCAATAGCCTCTCGCTCTGAACAACAGCTTTTCTACTGGCCATGACTATTTCTCTCTGCCACTTCCCTCTGTCTTTCTTGCTCTCTTTTCTCTTGCCCTTTCATATGGCAGTTGAATAAGAAAGTGACAGATAAAGGTATTAAATTCCAAAATAAACCCCTGCCTCTTCTCTCGTTGATTTTGCCTCCTCAAAACCACTTGAACAGATTAAACCACAGGCAAAGTAAACAGCAAGCAAAGCTTTTAGTTTTCATGCACACTGCCTATGTAAACAGACTCAATTTGTGCACATTTATTTTACATCAGGGCTGTTAAATGCCGGTCCTGGAAGGCCGAAACATTTCTGGTATTCATCCTCTCTTTCTAATAAGGGACTAATTCAGACCTGAGACACCAGAGGGGTATACTATGAAGCAAGCCAAGCCTATTCAGGGTTTTCTAAAGCTTGCCAGCTGTGGCCCCATCATTGGATGGGGCCACAGTGTCTTCTGATCCCTCCTGTCTCAGCCTCCAGTATTTATGCTGCAGTAGTTTATGTGTCGGGGGGCTAGGGTCAGTCTGTTACATCTGGAGTATTTCTCTTGTCTTATCCGGTGTCCTGTGTGAATTTAAATATGCTCTCTCTAATTCTCTCTTTCTCTCTTTCTTTCTTTCTCTCGGAGGACCTGAGCCCTAGGACCATGCCTCAGGACTACCTGGCATGATGACTCCTTGCTGTCCCCAGTCCACCTGGCCGTGCTGCTGCTCCAGTTTCAATTGTTCTGCCTGTGGCTATGGAACCCTGACCTGTTCACAAGACGTGCTTGTTGCACCCTCGACAACTACTATGATTATTATTATTTGACCATGCTGGTCATTTATGAACATTTTAACATCTTGACCATGTTCTGTTATAATATCCACCCGGCACAGCCAGAAGAGGACTGGCCACGCCTCATAGCCTGGTTCCTCTCTAGGTTTCTTCCTAGGTTTTTGGCCTTTCTAGGGAGTTTTTCCTAGGGAGTTTTTCCTAGCCACCGTGCTGCTTTCACATGCATTGTTTGCTGTTTGGGGTTTTAGGCTGGGTTTCTGTACAGCACTTTCAGATATCAGCTGATGTACGAAGGGCTATATAAATCAATTTGATTTGATTTGATTTGAGTTAGCTTTCCATTCCAGAGCCCTATACTATGTATGTGGTTTGTGGAGTTAGCGAGGTAACTTTGGTCAACTCTGAGTTCAACTCAGGATAACCGGCACCACGAAAGTGGCTCGCTCACCTTTTAGCCAGCTAAATTTCGATGGCAACGAATCCTTCAGAAATTACCGGCTCCCGGGCAGGCTAACTCAGGGCTAACTCCATTTATCCTGAATTAAGTGTTTGAGCCGCGAGTTGAAGACCAATGAAATCAGATTCCCTCTTTTTCGCAAAGATTGCGTCGGCATCCCCTTCATTTGAGGAAGACAAATTATGAAATATTTTATTAATCAAATGTTTTTTTTGCATGTGTTAAACACCAAAGACAGTATTAACGATAACTAATAAAACAAAGAAGGCACTTCAACAAGCCTATTTCACAATAGCCTGCTGAATTTGCAAGATAACTTTTCTTTCATTGTGGATTTATGCCTTCTTGTCACAAACATGCACACTGTCTAATCTGTCTAATGACTATTATTCTTAAAGTGGAACTGACAGTGTTTTATCTACTTTGCAGATATGAAACAATCATAATATCACAAATATATATATATAATTCCCAGTTTGCTTCAAAACCAACTTTATAAAAGGTTTTCAAAATAGGTTATATTTGCCTCAACATTCCATGACGTACACTAAGGCATTGTTGGCAGAATAGATTGATGCAGTTCAATGTATGATTAACATAGTATAATTCACAAACACATTTGTTGGTAGTCCAAAAAATATTGCTATCAGGTTGTAAATCACAGCTGGCCTGGTACATTGTTTGTTGCCTCCCTTCGGGATGCACCGTTTCAGTTTCAATGGCTAAATATTTTAGACAATGGACACATGTAACTAAGGCTGGGAATGACAATACAATCAAACTAGCAAGGGCAATAATCACAAGTCAGTCATAATGTGGCTAATAGGCTAGTGTATCTATTTATGTAGCAAGCTAAAAATATGGCGCCTAATGTTAGCTATCTACAGTAGCTAGCTGCTAGGAGGATGTCATGTAATTGGAGGAGTGCTGAGTGACTGACTTTTTTCGGGGGCTATGCAAAGCTAGATATGCAGGTGTCATTGGTTAGTGAGCAAGAACTTGAACGACTGTTATCCAGTTAGCAAATCTCTTGTGTTCGCAAATTCACTCTTGCTAGAGCGCAGAATAACTGATGAATTTACAAACGCGCAACATCCAATGAATATGACCAGTGTCAGTAGATGTTGGCAAAGAAAGTAATAGTTAGTCGCAAAAGATCTAGATAACATGTAAACAACTTAACCAGCTCTACTAAGGTGATTAAAATGGTCAGAGTAAGGTGTTCTCTAATTTGTGTCTGGAAGTAGCTAGCTAGCAAGCTAGCCAACTTTAGCCATTTAGCCTTGGGTGCATGGTTGGGACAAGCATGCATTGATGGAAGGCAAGCTACAAAAGGATGAGTAGGCTACAATTCCCCATCGTTTATCCGTGCAATTTTGATGACCAACCAACTGAAAAAGTTTGAGAGGGTTTATCTAATGTTCCTTCGTTAGATGTTAGCTCATCTTTCTCTGGTTAGCATTAGTTGTTGTTCATTTTGTTGTTGATGTGCATAACTGAGGGAGAGAGCCTACCTTTTCATGGTTGTTTGATCAGTAGGACTGTAATGTTCCCAAATGTAAGAGGACTCCCAAGGGGTATTGACATATTTGCAGAAATCGTAACCATTCAGGTGTATTTTGTGGCTTTTGGCAAATGTGTTCTAATGTCGTGCTGTTGCAACTTCCTGTAAACACACAGTCCAGTTCAAAGTGAATGATGGCTTGTTTGCATAAAGGCCTACTGTAGCTCTGATTGGCTTTGGCGCACTGGTCTGCGTAGACTGGTCCTGGACAAGGCAGATGATTTTATTAGATTTTACTTACTGCAGCGTCTACTAATTGTCCAAACTCACGGCTGATTTCCCACTCTATATTGCTCTAGAATTTTCACAAATGCCTTAGTATATGTAGCCTGACGAAAGTAAACCCAGCACAGGACATAAACTCATTTGGGGTTGGTTATTCTGTCGAAGCTAAAATTTAAATTAGGATAACGTAGAAGGGAAATCACAGCAAGGTGAAGTCATCATAAAGTAAAGTTCAGTCTAAATCAGAATCAAGTGAAATAAGTGTTAGTAAAGTAAAGCGTAAAGTGCCTCCTCATCTCATCCGTACAGCAGCTTCAAATAATGTTATCGTCAACTCCACAATGTGGTTCTGAGAGCACTGGTATTCAGCTAGCAAGAAGCTAACATCCGCATGTCAATCTATGTAAAGTAACGTTGGACCCACGATGGATTTCAACAGTTCTCCAGTGTAATTGCTTGCTCTCACTCTTTCACACTGTGCATGCGCAATCCCATAACCACTTGCACATATTATTTAGGGATCTCTAAAGGGACAGTGCCATCAAGTGGATATAAATGAATACAGCTACGTGCCATTACCACCTGGCTACATATACATAATTCCTAAACATTCTAAGAATGTATGAATACGTGAAAATTATCATATCTAAGTGCTCGCTTGTCAAAAAATGTTTTAAAAAGTGTCATATTCTTCTTGAGGGTGTATATTAAACAGATTTGATTAAGATTTCATGTTGCTAAAATGATGTCAGGTCCACTTTAAGCTCCTTTGATCGCAGTAAGCTACAGTTTATAGTTCATGCTCAGTTTGGTACGAAACAGTTTGTATGGAAATGTAGTTTCGTATAATCTGTTCCACTCATCAATGTCATTTACTGTCTCTAGCCTATTCAAGAGTGAAACGTTTCGGTGCACAGAATCATCATAACACCCATGAACTACAAACTCAGTTTATTTCCTTCTGTTGACGCTTTCCTTTGTTCATAACTCACGCGTGGTCGGAGCTCTGCGTCCACAGTGCATTCGGAAAGTATTCAGACCCCTTGACAATGCAGGAGTGGCTTCAGGACAAGTCTCTGAATGTCCTTGAGTGGCCCTGCCAGAGCCCGGACTTGAACCCGATCGAACATCTCTGGAGAGACCTGATATTGGTGTGCAGCAACTCTCCCCATCCAACCTGACAGAGCTTGAGAGGATCTGCAGTGAAGAATGGGATAAACTCCCCAAATACAGGTGTGCGAAGCTTGTAGTGTCATACCAAAGAAGACTTGACAATGTAATCGCTGGCAATGGTGCTTCAAAAAGTACTGAGTAAAGGGTCTCAGTACTTATGTAAATGTCATATTTGCAAAAATGTCTAAAAACCTGTTTTGCATTGTCATTATGGGGTATTGTGTGTAGATTGATGGGGAGGGGTTATTTAATCAATTTTAGAATAAGGCTGTAAAGTAACAAAATGGGGACAAAGTCAAGTGGTACGAATACTTTCCGAATGCACTGTATGTGTCTGTGTCTGTCATTTGTATTGTGCATCAAAAGCGTATGCACCTTTCTATTGCTAGAAGTTACTGGGTTGCCGCCATTTGCCAGTTCCATTCACCTAACAATTCATGATTAATGTTGTTTAAGGTGTGCCCAATTTAAAGTGTACATAGAGGTGGTCTTCTGTTTTAGACAGAATATACAGTACAAGTCAAAAGTTTGTACAACTACTCATTCTGGGGTTTTTATTTTTACTATTTTCTACATTGTAGAATAATAGTGACGACATCAAAACTATGAAATAACACACATGGAATCATGTAGTAACCAAAAAAAGTGTTACAAAAAAATCTAAATATTTTTATATTTGAGATTCTTCAAAGTAGCCACCCTTTGCCTTGGTGGCAGCTTTGCACAATCTTGGCATTCTCTCAACTAGCTTCATGGGGTAGTCACCTGGAATGCATTTCAATTAACAGCCTTGTAAAAGTTAATTTGTTGAATTTCTTTCCATCGTAATGCGTTTGAGCCAATCAGTTGTGTTGTGACAAGGTAGGGGTGGTATACAGAAGATAACCCTATTTGGTAAAAGACCAAGTCCATATTATGGCAAGAACAGCTCAAATAAGCAAAGAGAAATGACAGTCCATCATTACTTTAAGACACGAAGGTCAGTCAATTCGGAAAATTTCAAGAACTTTGAAAGTTTCTTCAAGTGCCGTTGCAAAAAAACAGAAATTGCAGCCCAAATAAATGCTTCACATAGTTCAAGTAACAGACACATCTCATCAACTGTTCAGAGGAGACTGCGTGAATCAGGCCTTCATGGTCGAATTGCTGCAAAGAAACCACTACTAAAGGACACCAATAATAAGAAGAGACTTGATTGGGCCAAGAAACACGAGCAATGGACATTAGACAGGTGGAAATCTGTCCTTTGGCCTGATTAGTCTTTCGGATGGGACGTTAAACGGGTGTCCTGACTCTCTGAGGTCATTAAAGATCCCATGGCACTTATCGTAAGAGTAGGGGTGTTAACCACAGTGTCCTGGCTAAATTCCCAATCTGGCCCTCAAACCATCACAGTCACCTAATAATCCCCAGTTTACAATTGGCTCATTCATGCCCCTCCTCTCCCCTGTAACTATTCCCCAGATCGTTGCGGTAAATGAGAACGTGTTCTCAGTCAACTTACCTGGTAAAATAAGGGATAAATAAAATAAAAAAATAATAAAATAAAAATAAGTCAACATTTTTTATTTCTGTTTCCAACCACTGTGGCTTTGTGAGACGCAGAGTAGGGGAATGGATGATCTCCGCATGTGTGGTTCCCACCGTGAAGCATGGAGGAGGTGGTGTGATGCTGCTTTGCTGGTGACACTGTCTTTGATTTTATTTTGAATTCAAGGCACCATTAACCAGCATAGCTACCACAGCATTTTGCAGCAATACACCATCCCATTTGGTTTGCACTTAGTGGTACTATCATCTGTTTTTCAACAGGACAATGACCCAAAAGACACCTCCAGGTACTGCCAGCTCTAATGACTGGGGCTGTCATTACCTAGGGACATAATTTGCCTCGCCCCAACTCATCACCAGAGAAAGAAACAGGCATACGCTGTACACACACTCACTATTTGACCAAGAAGGAGAGTGATGGAGTGCTGCATCAGATGACCTGGCTTCCACAATCAACCGACCTCAACCCAATTGAGATGGTTTGGGATGAGTGAAGGTAAAGCAACCAACAAGTGCTCAGCATATGTGGGAACTCCTTCAAGACTGTTGGAAAGGCATTCCAGGTGAAGCTGGTTGAGAGAATGCTAAGAGTGTGTAAAGCTGTCATCAAGGCAAAGGGTGGCTACTTTGAAGAATCTCAAATATAATTTTTTGGGGTTACTACATGATTCCATGTGTGTTATTTCATAGTTTTGATGTCTTCACTATTATTCTTCAATGTAGAAAAACCCTTGAATGAGTAGGTGTCCAAACTTTGACTGGTACTGTATATACAAACATCCATGAGATGTCTTGCTTTCTCTACCGTCTCTGCTGTTGACCTTCAGCAGATTTGATTGGCCCTGCCCAGCTGCCCTACATCCTCCTTTCTGATGCCCGTCTCCATTACTCCAGTACAGTCGGTGCACTTCTCTAATGTCAGAGCTCCTTTTCAGCTGCTCTTCAGCCAGGCTCTAAAGCAGGACCTGCCACTCCCCTCTCTGCTTCTTTTCTCTCCTCCTTCTCCCTCCCTTTTCCTCTCATTTCTTTCCTCTCCTCTCCTGTCACCGCGGGTGTCCACTCCGCACAGGGTCTTATTACGTGGTTATCAGCCACCCCAACACCTGTGCCTGCTACTCCAGTATCAAGTACTGCCAGCTCTAATGACTGGGGCTGTCATTACCTAGGGACATAATTTGCCTCGCACCAACTCATCACCAGAGAAAGAAACAGGCATACACTGTACACACACTCACACATACACACACCTACTCTATTCACCCTCACATGTACTCCAATAATCTACCTTTTCATTCTTTGCTGACTCAATCCTCTTCCCTTCAAGAACTACACCTGCTGCCAGAACACAGAAAAAAGAAGCCTGCCAGGATCCTCTGGAGGCTCTATTAATAAGATCAATGAGCAGCAATGCAAGGCCTGAACTTGATGGAAAAGAATGTAGTTTGACACTAACGTAACGAGAGAACAGTGCAATAACACACCATGAATGTGGATGTCAGCCCACCTCTGGGACAGTGGCTCATTACAGGCCACTGCATATCAAGCAAAACTCTCTGTTCTGCCCTTTATTCTCAGGCGTCACTCCTCTGCTTTCCTCTCCTCCGGTGGGAGAATGGATCATCACCCAGATAAGATGTCTGAACAGTTGTCCGCCTGAGGCCTGAGTGAGAATTTTTGTATTTTCCCACAGAACTAGGGAGGGTATGTACATATGGTACAGTACATACAGTGGTTTATGGGAGATCAAAGGTGGGAAGTAGACAAATAGAGAGAGAGAGCAGAGTGGACTCTGAAAAATATCAAAGAGAACAAATGCATTGATTTCAACCTGGATCAGAAGAGGCCTGGAGTTTCAGTTGTTATACCTTCGATCTACCCCAACATGTCCTGGACACTACTGCTGAATAATATCAATCAGATGATAGTCCAGTCTTAAGATGTATTATTCAGGATAATGCTCATCTATAACCATCCTTACAGGCCTATAGAAATGTCATTTCAGAGCCAAGGAGGTGGTAAATAGTTTGTACACGGGCCAACACACTACTTCTTCACTTTCATTTTATTCCATCAAGCCACTTTGACGAACTCCCACAGAAACGACCAAACGTCCTTTCACACCTCTGCCCTTGGTCTGAACATTAGAATATTTGAACATTCTAATTCCGGAATACTGCCCCCCTCTGAGTGTTCCGTTACTCCGTATGCGGAATCCTCCTAGATTAGAACAGTTTATCCCACTCTGCTGGAGGCAGATTCGTGATTCCCCACCACTAATCTACAGCATTCCGAAGAGATCTGCATTGAATGGCTTTACCCTCACTCTCTCCCGGAAAAACGCTCCGGAGGCGGGGTGCAGAAAGAAATCCAGAAGCACTGATTCATATTTTTTTTACAGGCTTTGCCTGCCTTCTCGTCAGGTTTTGTGATGACTGTACCTTTCCTCCATTTTTCTATCCCTCCATCATCATCATCATCATCCCTTCATCCATCCCAGTTCCGCATTCCTCCTTTTCTTCAAATGTTTTAGAAGTGCTATGTCCTCTGGTCTTAAATCCCTGCATGTTACTGACGCAGGCTTGAGAAGGCATGATAAGTTAATAAAATACCAAAATAAATCGTATTTATTTATACTCTTTTCTATTTTATACCCTCTTAATAATCACAGGTACAAACGTTACACAGTATTGGTACAAACCGTAAATTGCTGTTACAGCCATTATCACTACAATCTGTGGCTGCGTTCCTCATCGTCAGACTGTCGCTGACTGTTCGACAATAGAGTTAACAATTAACAGTCAAGCTTACTTAGTCTGTGAAGTCATCATACCCTCTAACTGGCAGCCAGGTAATAAGAGCTAATGGGATTTTACACTTCATACTGTCCTGTAGGGAGGCACGGCATAGAGAGTGTCGAACATGGTGGTTGACAGACACAGTCACTTTGCCCTCTGCACTATTTCATCATTACATAAGGTCAAAAGCGGCAGATTCAGAATCACCACATCCAACCCGAGCACGCCCATGTGAGAGAATTTGAGACACAGGGAGTTCGGAGGCTTTATTAGCCCACCTTACCCAAAACTATGTACGTATGGGTCTTCCGAAGACCTTGAAACAGTCCCAAGACTTTGGGACAAATTTGGAAGACTTCTCCCTACTGTACTCCCAAAGTGGCGCAGCGGTCTAAGGCACTGCACCTCTGTGCTAGCGGCATCATTACAGACCCTGGTTCGATCCTGGGCTGTATCACAACCGGCTGTGATCGGGAGTCCCATAGGGCGGCACACAATTGCCCCAGCGTTGTCCAGGTTAGGGGGGGTTTGGCCGGGGTAGGCCGTCATTGTAAAATAAGAATTTGTTCTTGCCTGATTAAATACATTTTTTTAACTCACAGCATTGACAAGAGGACAAGAGAAAGTCACTCTGATTTCTCTGGTTATTTCAATCGGATTAAATTAGGGGAAAAACACACAATCTTGTTGATCAAATAACTCAGTCCGCTCTCCAGTTCTTACAAGGTCATATCCTGAGGACTCAATGATGACAATCAATGATGACAAGCCAACTAAGCGGGAGAAAAAAATGTGCACTTGGTCAATTAAGTCAGTAAGACGTCTGCATTATAACTTCCAATGCAAACATTCCATCAATGTACAGTATGGGTATGAGATGTCCTGCAGCATATACAGTAGTGCATAATGCCTGGTATAGAATCTCAGGGTCATTCAACGAGTCAGAGGAAAACCAAATAACGAGTCTTAGCGGGCCAAATAAATAACACCCTGTTCCTTATGTAGTGCACTACTATGCAGACGGATCAATAGCAGTACACTATAGGGGGAGTAGAATTTCCAAGTAGTACCTTATCTGAAGAATAGGGTGTAATTTGAGCCACAGATCCTGTCCACTGTACCCGATGGAGGGTGACCACTGGCAGGCACGGTCCGGATCACATGCAGTACCAAGAACGGCTCAGCCACCAACAACGCTCAGGCTTCCTCCCCACTAGCTAATCCTGCTTCCCAGCTCGTTTCTCCCGTACCCCAAATCCTGTCCCAAAGGCTCCCCCATCCCTTCCAAAACCCCCTCCAACATTGTCACCAAAACAAATGATTCAGCCTTTTCCCATTTTTCTTGAGTTAATATTGCGTATTACAAAAGGACACACATCGAAGTGTGCATATTCTCTCTAAATGTGACTATTAGGTAACACAGCTGACTGAAATGCACTGGATACTTCAACCACCTGAATCAGCCCCAGCTTGGCTTGGCCTCTACTGTACCTCTGGCCTTGTACAGCTCCCTGGTGGCCGATTCTGCAAATGACACCCTCATTTGGTAGGCTACTGAAATAATGAGCGAAGGATTTTAGGTTTACGAATGTATCTTTCATAGAAGGGCCGAAGATGTAACATGCGTTTCCCAAAACACCATGCGGAGAGAACGTTCGCTCAAGTGCGTAGTTGAGGCGTGTCGTGTATTGATAGGATCAAAAGAACAGCAGCGATGCTCTATGATCAGTCTTTTCCATTCAAATCATACTTTAACATTCAAATTATTCCACAATACTGACGACAGATTAGCTCATGGAGAGATTATCACCTACAGGCCTAGGCCTATGGCTGCAAATATTGCGGCTTATCGTGGGCTACCATATAATAATGCACTAAATCACCGATTTGGCACACATTGTTACACATCATGAAATAAATTGAGGCAGAAATTAGACAGTAGCATACAATTAGCAAAATAGAATAAATTGATTGAACATGACATTGATTTCAATATGATTATTTGCCAAGCGTTGTTAAGTGCAACTTTAGAAACTATGGTTTTGGTGAAACAGCTCTGAGATTTGAACAAAGGTTCCAACGATTAATTTAGCCATAAGATGCTTTTTGGAAACCGGGCCCAGTTGTCACCCATAAAGCTTGATACAAATAAAACATCTTAGTGTTGACCCAAAAATATCAAAGTCGAATTCTAAGCATCCATGGGTAACTTAATTCATAAATAAGGAAATAATTGAATCAAGCGGGTTCATGCTGGTCTGAAACAAAAGCCTGCATACAAAGCAGCCCTGCAGCATCAAGAGTGGCCATACCTGATTTAGCATAACCCTGGCCTTGCTTTCTCCCCCCATCCCTCTTTCTCTCTCTGGATTTGGCAGCTGGCATGTAGTTCACCCAGCCTTGTTCAACCCCTCTGGCTGACACAAAATGCTTTTTATTTTTTCTTTCTCCAGGCTGCACCTGTGCTTGGTAGAGACACAGAAGGTGTCTCTACCACCCCTCCAGCCCTGCTACGGGACAACTGCTCGTGATAAAGGTCCTTGGTGTTTTCTGGGGGACGCCTCATGTCGAACCAGGTAAGACACACCGTCTGAGTTCAAGGGTTAGAATCGTCCATGTGATTGGAGTGACAAGCTGCTACCACAGCTGGAACATCAATGTATCTCTGCAATTCTGTCTATCTAGAATGTCTCTGTCTATAGTTTGGACCAGGGGTTCTTAAACTTTTTCAGCCTGGGACCCAAATTCAAAATTCTGTGTTTTCCTGGGACCCAAACTTATGAAAACATGCAACTATATTTCAATATCAGTACATGTCATTGCCCTTATGCCAGCCAAAAACAAATGCAATATAGATAAATAACAAATAGCAATTAAAGTAAATATAAAATAGCTATTCATGTTTATTTTCCCCCATTAAAAACACTCTTACATATCTGTCTAGGTTGGAACGGTTGCTGTTAAAATACAATACATCATTTTCATTCTGAGCTGGAAAAAACGGATTGATCACATGACACAGATGTATAACATTACAAACACACACACACAGGCTCCGTTTTTGACAGTGCAACCCTAAGTTACAGTACAGATGAAAAATGATCAGGCCTACTGTACATCTTACTGTAGAAAGTATTGTTGTAAACAAATCTAGGTTGGAACTGTTGTTAAAATACAATAAATCATTTGTATTCTAAATTGGAATTAACTGACTGATCATATCACACAGATCTAGACCAGAAAACACACACAGTCCTAATGAGAGGTGTGTGGCTGGTTGAAGCTTTCAACAAGCATGTCTATTCTGGGCTCAGTTTTGGACACTGCAACCCTGAGGTCGTCCTCAGCATTGAGTCTGTTTCTGTACTTGTTTATTAAGTACGCCAGAGTTGAGAAGATGAGCAACTCAGAAGTGTGTGTGTGTTCCCTCAAAAAGCATCTTGCTTCAACCAGTTTATTCCAGTTCAGAAAAAAAATGATTACTTGTATTTTAACAGCAATAGTTGCAACCTAGATGTGTTTTCACCAATCATTTTTACAGTAAGAAGTACAGTTGGTCTGATCATTTTTCATCTTCATAAACTCAGCAAAAAAAGAAACGTCCACTTTTCAGGACCCTGTCTTTCAAAGATAATTCGTAAAAATCAAAATAACTTCACAGATCTTCATTATAAAGGGTGTAATTAAAGTGTAATTAAATTGTTGCTAGCAGCACAGTTACAGTCAACAACGCTTTGGATAACATGAAAACAGTATAACCAGCTCTGCTAGAGTGAGTAAAATAGTCTGAGGTGTTCTCTCATTTGTGTCTGGAAGTAACCAGCAAGTTAGCCAGTTAGCTTCAGTGCTTGACTGCGGTTGAGGTCAAAACGCTTGGATCAACCTTACTCATCTATTGTACGCTCCAAGAGCGCAATGCTCTGAATTTACGAAAGGACAATCTGACAACTCTGAATTTACGAATGCGCACTCTGGCACTCCAGACTGAATTTACGAACACACCCCAAGAGAGAGAAACTCATCGCTGTATTTGCATTTCATGATGATTGAGCTCAGTCAAAACTTGTGGCTAGCTTGACTCCATTTGATGGCAGTGAGTGATGGCGAGTAGGAATGACAAGTCATTGGCCGACAACATATCATCTGCAGCTGAACGACTGCGCTGCAGCGTGTGGGTCGCGGAGTGATCTTCAAGAAAACCGCAGAAAAAATAGCTGGTAAACCTCGAAGCATACGGGCATTTCCCTCCCACTCGACAGCTGCCAAACTGACACCGCTGCTAAGCAGAGAGCGCACTGAACAGAGCGCATTTGCACTAGGCCAAATCAATTCCAGCAATTCATGAAATAATGATACATTTACTCTAACACTTCGCGTCCCACCATTAACAGGTCTGCGACCGACTTTGGGTCGCGACCCATACTTTTAAGAAAGGCTGCTGTAACACATCGCGACCCACAATTAACAGGTCCATGGGTCACGACATATACTATAAGAAAGGTTGGTTTGGACTCATCCCTATTTTTAGGACTGTTATAAAATTAGTTCATGGTTAGATCAGAAATGTAATGTCCTCAACTATGGCTTCAGTGGATTAGAATGTAATCATTTAGGGCCTCAAGTTATTCACTGCTTAAGAGGTTGTTAGGAGGCCTTTATTGCTTTGTTGTTGTTGCTTTACTAAGGTATTTAGGTCTATTACAAAGCAATTGAGCATACAATAGCTGTAATGTGTTGGTTTATATACAATATCTATTTTTGTAATAACGAGATTATATAATAGCTGATACACAGATCTGCAATATGTGAATAATGCAATTACACAAAACTAGCACATCTAAAAATACAGACTGTGCCAGTCCTATAAATCTCTTTCTCTCTCCCTCCTTTTTCCCCACTCCCCCTGGCTTTCCCCCTCTCTATTTTTCTCTCCCTGTCAGGGCAGAGATGGAAGAGAGTTTTGAGATGTTTGAGGAGGAGTTAGGCAGGCCAGAGCCTCCCCCTCAGAAGCCTGTCAGACAGGTCCGCAGACCAGTTCCAGGTAAGGAACACACACATGCACATACACGCATGCACACACACACACACACACACACACACACACACACACACACACACACACACACACACCCACACACACACACACACACACACACACACACACACACACACACACACACACACACACACACACACACACACACTTGGTGTAGACCACTGACAGTAAGGCCATTCTGGCTGCCAATGTTTGTGCATGGAGATTGCATGGCTATGTGCTCGATTTTATACATTTGTCAGAAACTGGTTTAGCTGAAATAGCCAAACCCACAAATTTGAAGGGTTGTCCATATACTTTTGTATATATAGTGTAACTGCCAAAATAAAGGAAACCTTGAGTAAATGAGGGATACGAAGTATATTGAAAGCAGGTGCTTCCACACAGGTGTGGTTCCTGAGGTAATTAAACAATTAACATCCCATCATGCTTAGGGTCATGTATAAAAATGCTGGGCAAGCCCAGTTACCCATTATTTTGGATACCATGGCTATGCCCCCATAGAATGATAATTCCCCCATCCACAGGGCACGAGTGGTCACTGAATGGTTTGATGAGCATGAAAACGATGTAAACTGTCTGCCATGGCTGTCTTGATGTTAAGAAGCCTTTACGTAAAGTGTACTAAAACCATTAGGGGCCCTATTTCAGAACACTGGTATCTAATAACGTGATTGGTGTAGCCTGGTCGTATCAGCATACCTCTACATATTCACCCTGCCATTGAAATATGATCTCTGGTCCTATGAGCACCGTAGTGTGAATTCACCTCACAGACGTACTGGGGGAGTTTCAACTACAATACTGGCAGCAGAGCTCCTATCCTTAAAGCAAGGGAGGTTAGTTACAACTGAGTATACATTGTCTCTCTTCCTCTCATTTCATTTCTCTCACACTCCTTTACTTACCGCATTTTACAACACTAGCCGTGAGACTTAGAGTATACAGTACCAAAACCCTGTCCATCCCTGCTAAATGTGACAGATGGATGTAACATGATGCTTCTAATACTATACTAAACAAAAATATAAACGCAACATGTAAAGTGTCGGTCCCATGTTTCCTGAGCTGAAATAAAAGATCCCAGAAATGTGTAATACGCAAAAAAAGCTTATTTCTCTAAAATGTTGTGCACAAATTTGTTTACATCCCTGTTAGTGAGCATTTCTCCTTTGCCAAGATAATCCATCCAGCTGACAGGTGTGGCTTAAAAAGCTGAATAAACAGCATGATCATTACACATGCGCACCTTGTGCTGGGGACAATAAAAGGCTACTCTAAAATGTGCAGCTTTGTCACACAACACAATGCCACAGATGTCTCAAATTTTGAGGGAGCATGCAATTGGCATGCTGACTGCAGGAATGTCCACCAGATTTGTTGCCAGATCATTTTATGCTAATTTCTCTAGCATAAATCGGCTCCAACATTTTATCGATGGTAGATTGAATGAACAGAGATACCATAACGAGATTCTGAGGCCCATTATCGTGCCATTCATCTGCCGCAATCACCTTATGTACGGCCTCATGTTGCAAGGATCTGTACACAATTCCTGGAAGCTGAAAATGTCCCAGTTCTTCCATGGCCTGCATACTCACCAGACATGTCACTCATTGAGCACGTTTGGGATGCTCTGGATTGAAGTGTTTGACAGCGTGTTCCAGTTCCCGCCAATATCCAGCAACTTTGCACAGCCATTGAAGAGGAGTGGAACAGCATTCCACAGGCCACAATCAACAGCTTGATCAACTCTATGTGAGGGAGATGTGTCACGCTGCATGAGGCAAATGGAGGTCACACAATATACTGACTGCTTTTCTGATCCAAGCCCCTACTATTTTAAAGGTATCTTTGACCAACATCTGTATTCCCAGTCATGTATTCCCAGTCATATATTAGGGCCTAATTAATATATTTGAATTTACTATTTCCTTACATGAACTGTAACTCAGTAAAATCTTCGAAATTGTTGCATGTTGCGTTTATATTTTTGTTCAGTGTATATTATGTGGTTATCTGGTGGTCAACATAGCCCCTGGCTAACTGATCTGTTTCTTTGCAGAAATGTATGCTCAGGAGAGAAGAAGAACCATACAGGAACAGACCATGCCTTCTCAACAGGAACCTCCAGTCATGCAGCAGCAAGTCCCCAAGATAATGCCCAGAGAACCCAGTGTCCCCGGCAGAAGCAGTGAGCCCACCTCTCTCTCTCCTCTGTCTCTCTCTGCCCTTCATATCTCTCTCTATCTCTTGTTCTCTGTCTCTCTTTCGCTCTCTCTGTCTCACTCTCACAACAACATGACAAAGTCACCTGATTTATCAGTGGTGGAAAAAGTACCCAATTGTCATTCATGAGTAAAAGTAAAGATACCTTACAGTTTTTCTCAATTGCTAAAACACAATTTCTGAAACCTTGCTCCATTTCCTGAAAACATTAAACACAAAACCTCATCTTCAAGCACTATTTACATAACCTCTGACTCCTCTCACAAAATGAAACATTCGCCTCAAAACAGTTTTACCTGTGTTCAAAATCAAACACTGCTCTCAAATCATAAACAAAGTGATCAAAATGATATACACTCTCAAGCAGTCAGTAAACAATACACCGAAAAATAGAAAACACATTGTTCAAAACATAATATTCTCAGGGAGAAGTACATTTTTAAATCTATAAAAATATTCGTATTTTTCCGTCAGTCTTTTGATGAACGAAAACATGTTCTATCATAGTAGCTCAAAATTGATCAGAAATTACTACTCTGCTTTGCTCTTTTGTTTTTTGTTCTTCTTCCTCCTTGTACCCCTATTTTTACAGTACTGTACCCTGCATCTCACAAACTTGTCCTTTGTCTCTGTGATACTGTAATTCTTGTTCTTTGTTGATATGAACCTGCAACCAGTCAAAATCAATTGAGCAGTCAGTACTGTCAATAAATGGAAAGCACAATGTTCAGGGCCATACAATTTGTCCATTGTACAGTATACAGCCTACAATGCACTGTACTACAGTATACAATACTAAAAGGGACAAAAATCAAAGGAGTAAACGTGATCAATGTGCTTCTTCTTGTCTTTGTGCTGGGTCAGGCCAGAGCACTTCGTCGACATCACAAGCAATATTGTCCCTCCTGAGGCAACGGGGGAAGAAGCCTCTTGTGTGCCGTATCCAGCCCTGACATGATTCCTCACCTATATCACCACAGGCTAAATCCATGGCTTGCAGCAGATTTTGTCTATCATACACTTTCCATCTCCAAGAGGAGAAAAACTCCTCAATCGGATTCAGGAAAGGCAAGTATGGAGGGAGGTACAAGTTCATAAACTGCCCATTGATGTTAAACCATTCCCTTACCTGAGCAGCTCAGTGGAAACTGACATTATCCCACACTATCACATAGGTGGGAATGGGATTCTCATTTAGCTCTTGACCCTGCTGCTCTTGAACCTGCTGCTCAAATAAAATATCTCTTAGATTGGCAATAAATCTTAGAAGGTGCTGGGTGTTATATAGCCCGAGTGTAACATGGTGATGTAGAACACCATGGTTGCTGATAGCAGCACAGATTGTGACATTGCCACCTCGTTGACCAGGGACTTCAACAATGGCCCGCTGTCCAATCATGTTTCGGCCTCTCCTTCTCCTCTTTGTCTTCATCGACAAAGATGAACTCATGGGGTCTGTCCAAGGATTCCAAGTCAAATATTGTCTGTGTAGAAATATAATATACTGTATGTAGGATTTTGTAAGTCGTACAGAGACAGTGCTATACTGTAGAGTACAATTAGGCCTACTGTATGCACTTCTGATTCACATACATTGTATGTACTGAAGAGTAATGTCATTCACATAGTATGTGTTAGTACTGTAGACAATCTGGATTACAGTAAATGTTTCTGAATGTACACTTACTTGCACATACTGAGCTCACAGTTCTTGCACCCTTGGTGAGTTGCGCTCAAAAGGTACTCTGTATACTTGTTTCATTCGCATCCTGTTACGATGGAGGACACGGTCAATTGTGGAAATGCTCACACTGTCGATTCCCTGGAAGTGTGTGTTGTCTTGTATCACTCGTTCCTGGATTTCTCTGAGTCGCATTGCATTATCTTGAAGGACCATGCCAACTATAACGGCCTCTTGCTCCCGAGTGAATATAGCTGTCCTTCCACCTGCATGTGGCAGCCTTGCACTTCTACAAAAAGTAGTTGTGCAGTTACAAAACATATTCATGCAGTACAATACATACAGTGATTAACTTTACACATGTCTATTGAAACAGCTGCATATAGTGTAGTACAGTAAATTTGCAATTACAAAAATACAGTAGTATACTGTACCTGTTTTCTTCTCTGAATGTCCTTACTATGGTGGACACAGAAAATCGGCTCAAATTGGGTTGCACTCTAAGTCCTGCTTCCCTCATTGTCAGTCCATGGACAAGAACATGGTCTATAACTGTTGCTCAAATTTCATCAGATATTTCCACTCTTTGTCTTCCTCTTCGTCCTCCTCTTCCTCTTTCTTGCCCTCCTCCTCCTCTTCCTCCTCGTCGCCCACCTCGCATACGCACTCGTCCTCGTCCTCTCACATTGTTTCTTCTATCCATTCTCAGACTTTTTCCTTCCCACCTTCAACAACCTGTTTGCTCTCTGAACTGGCTTATATTGGTTGTGTTGCATCATTTGAAACAGGTTAAATCAATTTTGAGTGGTTGTGTTCGTTATATCAATGACATGTGTTCTCTATTTGTATTTGATTGTTGCCACGTGTGTTTACCAGTATGGATGACATGTGCATTAGAGTGCAGAATGTGTTTTGAGAATGAGAATGTGTTTAGAGTTTTGCTGAAATGTCTAAGTGAGATCTGCAAATTGTGTTTTACCATGTGAAATGGCTTAAGCAAAGCACACAGCACCATTTTCTTGTTTTTAAAATGTATGGATAGCCAGGGGCACACTCCATAACTTTTAGAAACAATGCATTTGTGTTTAGTGATTCCGCCAGATCAGAGGCAGTAGGGATGACCACGTACACTCTTGATATGTGCGTGAATTGGACAATTTTCCTATTGTGATCTCCATGTCCCATCGCTCTCTAGCAACACCTGTGGCAGGCCGGTCGTATGAACGCTGACACGCTTGCCAGTTGTACGGTTTTTCCTCAGACACATTGGTGTGGCTGGCTTCCGGGTTAAGCGAGCAGTGTATCAAGAAGCAGTGGGGCTCTCGATTTTCGCCTCTGCCAAGTCCTTATGGGAGTTGCAGCGTCGGGACAAGACTGTAACTACCAATTGGATGTCATGAAATTTGGGATAAAAAAGGGGTAAAATATATATAGTAGTACCAGTCAAAAGTTTGGGCACACCTACTCATTCTTTATTTTTTTTACTATTTTCTACATTGTAGAATAATAGTGAAGACATCAAAACTATGAAATAACACATATAGAATCATGTAGTAACCAAAAAAGTTTGCACACTCTTGGCATTCTCTCACCCAGCTTCGTGAGGAATGCTTTTCCAAAAGTCTTGAAGGAGTTCCCACATATGCTGAGCATGTGTTAGCTGCTTTTCTTTCACTCTGCGGTCCAACTCATCCCAAACCATCTCAATTGGGTTGATGTTGGGTGATTGTGGAGGCCAGGTCATCTGATGCAGCACTCCATCACTCTCCTTTTTGGTCAAATAGCCCTTACACAGGCTGGAGGTGTGTTTTGGGTCAATGTCCTGTTGAAAGACAGATGATAGTGCCACTAAGCGCAAACCAAATGGGATGGGATATCGCTGTAGAATGCTGTGGTAGCCATGCTAGTTAAATGCGCCTTGAATTCTAAATAAATCACAGATAGTGTCACCAGCAAAGCACCCCCACACCATCACACCTCCTCCTCCATGCTTCACTGTGGGAACCACACATGCAGAGATCATCCGTTCACCTACTGTGCGTCTCACAAAGACACGGCGGTTGGAACCAAAATAAGTACAGATTTCCACCGGTCTAATGTCTATTGCTTGTGTTTCTTGGCCCATGCAAGTTTCTTAGTAGTGGTTTCTTTGCAGCATTTTGACCATGAAGGCCTGATTCATGCAGTCTCCTCTGAACAGTTGATGTTGAGATGTGTCTGTTACTTGAACTCTGTGAAGCATTTATTTGGGCTGCAATCTGAGGTGCAGTTAACTCTAATGAACTTATCCTCTGCACCAGAGGTAACTCTGGGTCTTCCTTTCCAGTGGAGGTCCTCATGAGAACCAGTTTCATCATAGCACTTGATGGTTTTTGCGATTGAACTTGAAGAAACTTTAAAATTCTTGAAATTTTCCGGATTGACTGACCTTCATGTCTTAAAGTAATGATGGACGTTTGTTTCTCTTTTCTTATTTGAGTTGTTCTTGCCATAATATGGACTTGGTCTTTTACCAAATAGGGCTATCGTCTGTATACCTACCCTTCCTTGTCACAACACAACTGATTGGCTCAAATGCATTAAGGAAATAACTTTTAACAAGGCACACCTGTTAATTAAAATGCATTCCAGGTGACTACCTCATAAAGCTGGTTGACATATTAACACTTTTTTGGTTACTACATGATTCCATCCATATGTGCTATTTCATAGTTTTGATGTCTTCACTATTATTCTACAATGTAGAAAATACCAAAAATAAATGTAAACTCTTCAATGAGTAGGTGTGTCCAAATCTTTGACTGGTACTGTATATATAAATAGTAAAGTAAAATAAAAATACTCCAAAAAACTTCTTAAGTAGTACTTCAAAGTATTTCTACTTAAGTACTTTACGCACTTTACTTTACGACACTGTGAATGATGCTGTTATAACCCGTGTCTTTCACTCTGTCTCTGTATTCGTCAGTGTCTCTGCGTAAGGCTATATCCCCCCAGAACCTGAGCCAGATAGAGACACCCTGGGAAGGGGTCACACTTAACCGCTGTATGATCATAGCTATTACAATCCTGCTGCTCAGCTCCGGCTTTCAGAAACTACATGGCAAGTACACTAGTGTGGACCACGGCCCACTACACATACTATATACAATTATGTTGAGTTGTTAAAGCACAATTAATATTCATTTTGGGAGGTAAACTTTAACTCAAACCAGTCAGTGACAATGACACATACAGACACATTTTTTTGTAGGTTTCCATCCATAATGTGAGCGTCCTGTCATCCTATAGAAACCATTAAAGGTCGACGGGCTGTGGAGGAAGAGGAGTATGCTGATGCGCTGACTGTGAGGCACTCCGCATTGAGACACAACGTCCAACCACAGGAGGTAGTGGCACAGAAACAAAATACTCTCCTGTCTCTCCGGGCTCAGAATCCTCATTCCCAACATGGTATGAATTACAGGAGATTTGCTGCAAAGTGCCACTCCTAAAGGCCTGCAGTGTGCTTTCATCTGCACTTTGCAGCTACCGCTGTCACTGACGGTTAGCTGGAGCATCCATTCAAATGGCTGGCTTCTCAAGGACGTTTAGGTGACACCGGGTGTGTATGGAATCATACTTCTTATAATATTTAGTAAGTATGAGTATATGTGAACATTTATTAGGTAGTATACACATATGGGGTAGTATGCTGATTATGCTTGAAAGACTAGGATGGCATACGACATTCAGTGAAATAATGTGTATGTGACCTCTACATTCCTCAAAAACATTTTTATTATACCCCTGAATCAGAGGAGGCTGGAGGGCGGAGCTATAGGAGGAGGGGCTCAATGTAATGGCTGTAATGAAATAAATGGAACGGTATCAAACATAGAGAAACCATGTTTGACTGGGTTCTATTTATTGATTTCAGCCATTACAATGAGCCCGCCCTCATATGGCTCCTCTCACCAGCCTCCTCTGCCCTGAATGCATTGAGGGCTGAGACCTCTGTGTCTCGTCGATGAGTGATAAGATTGTATGCTGAAGTTTCCAAACAAACTATATACTATACGGAACAAAAATATAAACGCAACATGTAAAGTGTTTGTCCCATGTTTCATGAGCTGATATAAAAGATCCCAGAAATGTTCTATATGCACAAAAATATTATTTCTCTAAAATGTTGTGCACAAATGTGTTTACATCCCTTTTAGTGAGCCTTTCTCCTTTGCCAAGATAATCCATCCACCTGACAGATGTAGCATATCAAAAATCTGATTAAACAGCATGACCGCCTTGTACTGGAGACAATAAAAGGCCACTCTAAAATGGGCAGTTTTGTCACACAACACAATGCCACATATGTCTCAAGTTTTGAGGGAGCGTGCGATTGGCATGCGATTGGCATGCATTTCTCTACCATAAGCCACCTCCAGTGTCATTTTGGAGAATTTGGCAGTACGTCTACCTTGCCTCACAACCGCAGACCACGTGTAACCACGCCAGCCTAGGAGCTCCACATCTGGCTTCTTCACCAGCGAGAACATCTGAGACCAGCCACCCGGACAGCTGATGAAACTGTGGGTTTGCGCAACCGAAGAATTTCTTCACAAACTGTCAGAAACCGTCTCAAGGAAGCTCATCTGCGTGCTCATCGTCCTCACCAGGGTCTTGACCTGACTACAGTTTGGCATTGTAACTGACTTCAGTGGGCAAATGCTCACCTTCGATGGCCACTGGCATGCTGGAGAAGTGTGCTCTTCACGGATTAATCCCGGTTTAAACTGTACCGGGCAGGTGGCAGACAGTGTGTATGGCGAGCGTTTTGTGGGCAAGCGTTTTGCTGACGTCAACGTTATGAACAGAGTGTGCCATGGTGGCGGTGGGGTTATGGTATAGGCAGGCTGGATTGACGTGTATGACAGAGTGTTCCAGTTCCTGCCAATATCCAGAAGCTTTGCACAGCCATTGAAGAGGAGTGGGACAACATTTCACAGGCCACAATCAACAGCCTGATCAACTCTATGCGAAAGAGAGGTGGTCACACCAGATACTGACTGGTTTTCTGATCCACACCCCTACCTTTTTTTAAAGGTATCTGTGACCAACAGATTTAAATCTGTATTCCCAGTCAAGTGAAATCCATAGATTAGGGCCTAATTAATTCATTTCAATTGACTGATTTCCTTATATGAACTGTAACTCAGTAAAATCTTTGAAAATGTTGCGTTTTTATATAACGTAGTAATGACTATATAGTACATACTCATGCAGTATAATAATATACCAGCTTCCGAACAAAGACCAAGATTTTTCTGAACGCCAATGTTTTGTTACCGGTATATTTCCTTTTTCCTTATGACCATTTCCTGTTTCCTGCAGCCTGAGACCTCTCTGTATGAGGTGTTGTTCTGGTGGTTACCTGACTTTAATGACGAAGATGATGATGGGGAAACCAAACAAGGTCGATTGAAGAAGGGGGTCAGAGAGAGGTCCCTGAAGGGCCTGAGAAGCAGGGGAACACCAGAGAGAAGACTTTTCAGGCAGAGAGGGGGAGGAAAAGAGGGCTAAGAGAGAGAGGGATGAAGAAATTAATCAGAAGGGGAAAACAGGTCAAGCTGAGGGGGGAGGAAAAATAAGTGGCGGAAGATGGAGGAAGTTAAACCCACGATACAAAAGGTTAAGAAATGAAAAGCCAGCAAATCATAGGAGGGCAAATGGCATCCAGTCTGATGAAGAATTTAATAAAGGAATACAACTGTAGTTCTACATAAGTAATAGTAAAATAAGGTAATGTGGATGGGCATCATTGTGAACACTCATTATGGGTTCTCTGCACAAATTAATGTTCCAACTATAATTGCTGCTGGCTCATTGGCAGCCATTGCAAGTGCCAGTCAGAAGAGAGGCATGACTGAGATCCCAGTCTGCTATATCTTTGTTGCTTAGAATATTGTTCAGTGATGTCGTTTTGAAAATGTTGGTTTGTATTATAAAGTTGAGCAATTGTCTGGGTGCTATTGTAAACCAACCTGCACATGTCCTCTGTTTGTTATTGTTCAATGTATGGTTATTTTTACCCTTGATTGTTGTTGTTACAGTTGTTCCATTGACAATATTGATTAATATTATTTTAATTGTTAATACCGTAAATCTCCAAAGTAAGCTTTGGCAATATGCACATTGTTACATCATGCCAATAAAGCAAATTGAATTGCTTTATTGGGGACTCTTTGTAGGGACTATGGGAATGTTTCAGACTGCCTATTACTGCTGGGCAACTGTAAAAAAAAATATATAAAAAAAATAAAATAAAATGCTTTTATCTAAAATCCATTTTCTGCTACCCTAATTGTCAATAAAGCTTTCCCTGTTATGTATCATATCTTTGCCTCTAAACACATGTTATTTTCATCCAAGCACACAGAGAAAGATCATGATACAACTCACTTTTCCACATATTTTATTATAAAAAAGAATCTTAAAATATGTTGTTTCATACACAGGACTCAACATTTACAATACAACAGGATCCTATTAATATTGGTGCCATCACAAAGTGCCTAAAACAATGGATATCTTCCTATAGCCACACTAGCATAACACTTAGAAAGCTTGCACATTATATTGCCTCATTCTAAAAATGGTATGATAGTGTGGATATTAGACAAGCATGATAAATACAATGCCTTGGCAACTGTGTACAAAACCTATTGAATGTGGCCCATTTTACATCTGTAGAATATATGTAGGTATACAAAGTTTCTTCCACAGTTTAGAAAAAGTACATCGGACAATGAAACAGTACACTTCACATAGTCCTAAAAGGGGGCACTGTCATAGCAACCAAATGATAGGCAAACAATCTAACAGAAGGATGATGTGCTGGTTGGAGATCAGTTGTTTTGATGGGGCATTCCTTCACGGCTGTCAGAGGGGAGTGGGGGTCTCATCAGGGGTGGCATACCCATCCCGGGGCCACTGTGTTGCATTTGATGGTGGTGGTGCATCTGGGGAGGGCCAGGGGCACCAGGGGGCAAAGGGGGCATATTCATCCCCCCTGGAAGTGGAGGGGGCATGGGCTCACTGGGGGGTCGAGGCCCCATCCCACTCATCAGGGGAGGGGGGCGCTTAATACCCATGGGGGGTACGGGTCCGCTGGGTGGGGCGAGGGCTTTCTCCATCTTGAAGTGGAACTGGAGGAAGAACTGGAGAGGGACAGTACATTCAGTTGGATTCCACTAATACCTAAATATCCTCCAAAAACCAAGTCAAATAAGACCAACCATGGGACTGTCAACACCAAATTTACTTTACCTGTTTTGTATCTTTGTTCCAGTGGGTCCAGAAGCGACTCTCACCTTTATCAATCTCTCTGCTTGGCACCTGCATAAATATAGAAGATACAAAAAGGTATGAGTTGTCATTCATAGGAAAACGGAACGAAGCAAAGACAATTGACAGTGATTGGGGATTTTCTTAGGTCCAAATGAAGACACGCACACACCTTGAAGGCGATCGTCTCGTAGGGCTCTGCAGCCAGTAGAAGGTACTGCCAACGACGGTCTGGGGGCTCGATGCGCTGCTCGTATGCAGACATGAAGCGATGCCTGGGTCCTATGCCCTCTGCTATCTCTGGGTAATCAATCTGATAGGGGAGGAAGTGAAAGTAGCCAGTGTCTCAGAAATTGCAGCCCAAAGTGCCAACTGTAACGCTTGGTGGAGGAGGAGGAATAATGGTTTGGGCTAGGCCATACAACATTTTGTTGTATTAAATCATGATATAGTCTACAAATTGTGCATTTAGGCTGTGACTTACTTAGAATGAAATACAAATTAAACAGTGCCTTTGAATTCATTTTTAGAATTCATGCAAACGACACCATTCTCTTTGGACACTGTGTTAACAAACCTCCAAACGAGCTTCAACATCATACAACACTCCTTCCGTGGCCTCCAACTGCTCTTAAACGCTAGTAAAACGGAATGCATGCTCTTCAACCGATTGCTGACCTCACCCGCCCGCTCGCCCAGCATCACTACTCTGGATGGTTCTGACTTAGAATATGTGGACAACTATAAATACCTAGGTGTCTGGCTAGACTGTAAACTCTCCTTCCAGACTCACATTAAGCATCTCCAATCCAAAGTTAAATCTAGAATTGGCTTCCTACATCACAACAAAGCCTCCTTCACTCATGCTGCCAAACATACCCTCGTAAAACTGACTATCCTATCGATCTTTAACTTCAGCGATGTCATTTACAAAATAGCCTCCGACACTCTACTTAACAAATTGGATGCAGTCCATCACAGTGCCATCCGTTTTGTCACCAAAGCCCCATATACTACCCACCACTGCGACCTGTATTCTCTCGTTGGCTGATCCTCGGCTACATATTCGTCGCCTAACCCACTGGCTCCAGGTCATCTAGAAGTCTTTGCTAGGTAAAGCTCCGCCTTATCTCAGCTCACTGGTCACCATAGCAACACCCACCCGTGTATATTTCACTGGTCATCCCCAAAGCCAACACCTCCTTTGACCGCCTTTCCTTCCAGTTCTCTGCTGCCAAGACTGGAACAAATTGCAAAAATCACTTAAGTTGGAGACATATCTCCCTCACTAACTTTAAGCGTCTGCTGTCAGAGCAGCTTACTGATCGCTGTAGCTGTACACATCCCATCTGTAAATAGCCCATCCAACCATCTACCTACCTCATCCCTATATTTGTTTTTGTTTTGTTTTTCTGCAGACCAGTATTTCTACCTGCACATATCACTCCAGTGTAAATTGCTAAATTGTAATTACCTCACCATTGGCCTATTTATTGCTTTACCGCCTTACTTCATTTGCACACACTGTATACAGTTTTTTCTATTGTGTTATTGACTGTACGATTGTTTATCCCATGTGTAACTCTGTGTTGTTTTTATTGCACTGCTTTGCTTTATCTTGGCCAGGTCGCAGTTGTAAATGAGAACTTGTTCTCAACTGGCCTACCTGGTTAAATAAAAAAAAATAAAAAAAATTGAATTCATTTTTAGAAACACGAGTTTGGCCAGTCTGTGGCTTCAGGCTTTTGGGATAAGTGTCTTTCAGATTCCACAATGATTCTTTAGTTGTAGACAGTACATCACTGCACTCCCTCTTGGACCTCATCTTTGTAAGTCACCTTGATTTAGCACCTGTGTGTTTAATCAGTTTCTTTATGAAAATATTTAACAAACTCCATGACATTAGCAAGAGGCTATTTGCAGCACACAAGTAGACGACAAATGCATGCTGGGGCTGGAATGCCCTGAGCTTGTGATGTGAGCGCTACTGGAGCGAAATTGGAGCAAGCGATAATGCCGACGATCCAGCCTTTGCGAATCTCGCACCACGCTCCAGTCAAATTTGGCACTCTCCGCTCCTGGCCAGCTCCGCTCACATACTCTGATTCAGACTCACCTGGAAAAGTAAAGACTGTTGCCCGCTCTCTGGATCTCTCTGTTTTGTTACTGTTGAGAAGGGAAATAATATCAATACATTACATTAGATTGTTCTAGAGTCATCAAATCCTTTGAGAGCCTGATGATGACTAACATCAAAACACATAATAACCTACCTTTGTACCCCGGTCGACCAATTTTCACAAATTTCTTGACCTCAACCTTCACCTTTTCGGGGGCTGGCTGGGCGGGAGCTTCTTTTGCTTCTTTGGCTGCTCTTCTCGCTCTGCATTCAACAAAATAGAGAAGTGAACAAAACCAAATATACACAGTGCTAAAATGACACAAAAGTAGTAGTAATGTACTTACAAATTCGTTTGATGCTTCTTTCCCTGTGTATGGGCCAGGTAGCTGCCCTTTAAAGAGAAAACATCAATGGTTCAAATCTGGAATTCAAATGACAATTGATCATCATATAAAGAGTTATGTTAAAATGAGCACTTCCTTACCTCATTGTTGTGGAGTGTCAGACACAGTTTACACTCATAAGAGCCCAGATGGTTCTTCATGAAATAGGGGTCCTTGTTGATGTCAATGGTCTCCAGGGCCAGCTGGCGGAGCCGCTCTCGCCGGTCCCGGTTGCTCTCCGAGGTGGACGCCACCCCACCACTCCCCGTCTTGCCCCCAGCTCTGTGTTGGAAATCCATTTTGCAGGGCAATGGATTCACTCACAGTCAAAACACTCAACTCCACCTCCTGGACAGCTGGTCAAATACTCAAGGTAGACGTCTTCACTCTGGAGAAACATATTGGGGAAAAAAAAGTTTAACATAAGGTACATTTTTTCACTTGTGCATTTGGGGAGCATCTTTGGAGGAAAAAAAATAAGACTTGAAATTGTACCAAATTATATAACATTTGTTCAGCTTAGCTAACTAGTAACATTCGCAGACCATGGCACCTAGCTAGCAATTAGGGTGCAACTAGCCAACTATCTAAAGCTACTATTCAAACGTAGTTTGTTACATACATTTCTACACCAAAAGCAAGAGGCCTAACAATGGATGTAATAACACTATTATAAGACAACTACTATAGGCTATAGTATAGCTATCTTATACACTGTGTTTTGGTGCAGAGGGTGGATTAGCTAGCTATACTAATATTAGCCTGTGTTAGCTTTGTTGATGTAATCGGCAAAGCAGCTACGACTTTAACGAACAAAACGGGACTTCTTTTCATATCTGTTGCTGTAGTAAATGTAGGTGTATCTAATCAAATTAATGGAATATCTTTAATATCATTTACCACAGAATTACTAGTTTTTAAACTCACCAATTCCTCAACGTTTGCGTCACGCCGTTCACAACGTAAACACTAATACGCATAGGCAAACTTCCGTTTCGTACATGTGTATAACTTTATTGACAAAACTACACAACACACAGTTCAAAACAATGTATTTTTGCTATATTTTACGAAATAGTTCAGCAGAAACGTGAATATTTGAAGTTAAGCCTCTCTAAAATGCAAGACGTCCGTTTGTCTATAATGTATAGCCTATTTATTTATTTAACTAGGCAAGTCAGTTAACAGTTAACAGGAACAGTGGGTTAACTGCCTTAAAAAAATTAAAAAATATTTGTTTTATTACCAATGTAGAAAAAGTCTGTATACATACAATAAGTACATAAATATACAATGATAACATATGCTAGGGGGTACAACAAATTACAGATTATACAAAGACCTTAAAAGAAACACAAATATTGATTGTTTTAACAGCTTTCTTATTAGTAGAATGTAGAATGGTCTTAATGTACTGCTCAAATTCCGCATAGAAGTGTGTTTTTTTATTAGTGAATTTACATTTATGAATATGAAATTATTCCATTAGCAAAATTAGATTTATGACGTAAAATTGTTTTCCTTTATCTTTATTATGGTTAAGGAAACCGAGCAGCACATTCTCCCATAACAAACAAAAGTCATCAAGAAAATTAACAATTATAAAACTGTGAATATCTTTCCATAATTGTTTTACATGTAGACAATGCCAAAATAAATGTGAAACTGTTTCTGGATGCTCAACACAAAAAGTACAATCAATATTTTAATGTATTTTTTGAGTTTCTTCAGGTAATGATTCACAGGGTAATACTTATGGATCATTCTTAAAGAGACCTCTTTGACCTTGTTAACAAGCAAGTATTTGTGTGGTAATAACCAGACTTTTTTCCAACATATATTAGTGACCAATGTATTCCAGTAACTTGTGACATAAGGGTTGGATACAATCTCCCTTTGAAATAAAGCACGTATAGATCTGTTGTTCTGAGGGAGCAAGGAGAAACATATTTTCCCTATTGGAGAGTCAACTGGATGAAGCGAGGCTAGGTCAAGAAGGTGAGGTCTGGCTACACCTCTAAATAACATGAGAGTTCCATATGGAATTACGGTTAACTTCCTTGTTCAGGGGAAGAACGACAGATTTTTACCTTGTCAGCTCGGGGATTCGATCTTGCAACCTTTTGGTTACTAGTCCAACGCTCTAACCACTAGGCTACCCTGCCACCTATCTTTTTCTTTCTTTGTTCTTTTTGTTGTTGTTGCATCACACAAATATTGTACATAATAATAGACATATATCACAAGTAACAAAAGACCAAAGAAAAGTAAATAATAAATAAACCAGACAGAAACAAAAAAAGTATATTACACTATATAGTTACAATCTGACAAAATACTGTAGACACTTCTTTGATTATTTGCTATTTATACCTTTCAGGGATGTTATATAATATTCTAAATCAATTAGAAAAATACTGAAACTTGAGGGGAAAAATCATTGGGGCAGGGACATTTTCTTGACCCACAGGACTAATCATTAAGCTGGGGATGCAATTTTAGAACACAATTTCAAAGGGAATTTTTTGTTTACTCATTTGGATACCAATGGACATTAGCTAGTAGCGGTCATCAAACACATGGACAGATTGTTTGTGTTGTGTTGTGTAATGTATATGGATACTGTTCTAGTCCTCCAAATAACTTAACTTAACTTAAGTACGCTGGTAAGACTTGACAAGACAAGATGAACTAGCAACAGACAAACAGAGAACACAGGTATAAATACACAGGGGATAATGGGAAGATGGGCGACACCTGGAGGGGGGTGGAAACAAGCACAAAGACAGGTCAAAAAAGATCAGGGTGTGACAGAAATAGATGGGAGAGGTTGAGGGTAGAGGAAGGACAGGAATAAAAACAAACAAAATATACTGCTCAAAATAATAAAGGGAACACTAAAATAACACATCCTAGATCTGAATGAATGAAATAATCTTATTAAATACTTTGTTCTTTACATAGTTGAATGTGCTGACAACCAAATCACACAAAAATAATCAATGGAAATCCAATTTATCAACCCATGGAGGTCTGGATTTGTAGTCACACTCAAAATTAAAGTGGAAAACCACACTACAGGCTGATCCAACTTTGATGTAATGTCCTTAAAACAAGTCAAAATGAGGCTCAGTAGTGTGTGTGGCCTCCACGTGCCTGTATGACCTCCCTACAATGCCTGGGCATGCTCCTGATGAGGTGGCGGATGGTCTCCTGAGGGATCTCCTCCCAGACCTGGACTAAAGCATCCGCCAACTCCTGGACAGTCTGTGGTGCAACGTGGCGTTGGTGGATGGAGCGAGAAATGATGTCCCAGATGTGCTCAATTGGATTCAGGTCTGGGGAACGGGCGGGCCAGTCCATAGCATCAATGCCTTCCTCTTGCAGGAACTACTGACACACTCCAGCCACATGAGGTCTAGCTTTGTCTTGCATTAGGAGGAACCCAGGGCCAACCGCACCAGCATATGGTCTCACAAGGGGTCTGAGGATCTCATCTCGGTACCTAATGGCAGTCAGGCTACCTCTGGCGAGCACATGGAGGTGTGCGGGCCCACCAAAGAAATGCCACCCCATACCATGACTGACCCACCGCCAAACCGGTCATGATGGAGGATGTTGCAGGCAGCAAAACGTTCTCCATGGCGTCTCCAGACTCTGTCACGTCTGTCACGTGCTCAGTGTGAACCTGCTTTCATCTGTGAAGAGCACAGGGCGCCAGTGGCGAATTTGCCAATCTTGGTGTTCTCTGGCAAATGGCAAACGTCCTGCACGGTGTTGGGCTGTAAGCACAACCCCCACCTGTGGACGTCGAGCCCTCATACCACCCTCATGGTGTCTGTTTCTGACCATTTGAGCAGACACATGCACATTTGTGGCCTGCTGGAGGTCATTTTGCAGGGCTCTGGCAGTGCACCTTCTGCTCCTCCTTGCACAAAGGAGGTAGCGGTCCTGCTGCTGGGTTGTTGCCCTCCTACGGCCTCCTCCACGTCTCCTGATGTACTGACCTGTCTCCTGGTAGCGCCTCCATGCTCTGGACACTACGCTGACAGACACAGCAAACCTTCTTGCCACAGCTCGCATTGATGTGCCATCCTGGATGAGCTGCACTACCTGAGCCACTTGTGTGGGTTGTAGACTCCGTCTCATGTTACCACTAGAGTGAAAGCATCGCCAGCATTCAAAAGTGACCAAAACATCAGCCAGGAAGCATAGGAACTGAGAAGTGGTCTCTGGTCACCACCTGCAGAACCACTCGTTTATTGGGGGTGTCTTGCTAATTTCCTATAATTTTCACCTGTTGTCTATTCCATTTGCACAACAGCATGTGAAATTTATTGTCAATCAGTGTTGCTTCCTTAGTGGACAGTTTGATTTCACAGAAGTGTGATTGACTTGGAGTTACATTGTGTTGTTTAAGTGTTCCCTTTATTTTTTTGAGCAGTGTATAACAATTTTAAAATAGACTGTGTCCATAAATTGTATACAGTATGTATACGCTGAAAGTAGAGGCCTAAGAGTTGTTGTTCACTAGTTTACTCCAATTAGGGGAGGGGTGGTAGGGTTAGAAAGTAATGAAGGAAAATATATTTTTAAAAGATATGTGTATAAATTGTATACAGTATGTATACGCTGAAAGTAGAGGCCTAAGAGTTGTTGTTCACTAGTTTACTCCAATTAGGGGAGGGGTGGTAGGGTTAGAAAGTAATGAAGGAAAATATATTTTTAAAAGATATGTTTTTATATATATATTTACAACTCGTTTTACAACCACTCCACAAATTTCTTGTTAACAAGCTATAGTTTTGGCAAGTCGGTTAGGACATCTACTTTGTGCATGACACAAGTAATTTTTCCAACAATTGCTTACAGACAGATTATTTCACTTGTAATTCACTGTATCACAATTCCAGTGGGTCAGAAGTTTGCATACACTAAGTTGAGTGTGCATTTAAACAGCTTGGAAAATTCCAGAAAATGTTGTCATGGCTTTAGAAGCTTCTGATAGGCTAATTGACATCATTTGAGTCAATTGGAGGTGTACCTATGGATGTATTTCAAAGCCTACCTTCAAACTCAGGTAGAAAAGAAATCAGCCAAGACCTCAGAAAAAAATGTAGACCTCCACAAGTCTGGTTCATCCTTGGGAGCAATTTCCAAACACCTGAAGGTACCACGTTAATTTGTACAAACAATAGTACGCAAGTATAAACACCATGGGACCACACAGCCGTCATACTGCTCAGGAAGGAGACGCGTTCTGTCTCTTAGAGATGAATGTACATTAGTGTGAAAAGTGCAAATCAATCCCAGAACAATAGTAAAGGACCCTGTGAAGATGCTGGAGGAAACAGGTACAAAAGTATCTTTATCCACAGTAAAACGAGTCCTATATCGACATAACCTGAAAGGCCGCTCAGCAAGGAAGAAGCCTCTGCTCTAAAACCGCCATAAAAAAGCCAGACTACGGCTTGCAACTGCACATGGGTACAAACATCGTACTTTTTGAAGAAATGTCTTCTGGTCGGATGAAACAAAAATATAACCGTTTGCCAACAATGACCATTGTTATGTTTGGAGGAAAAAGAGGGATGCTTGCAAGCCGAAGAACACCATCCCAACCGTGAAGCATGGGGGTGGCATCATCATGTTGTGGGGGTGCTTTGCTGCAGGAGGGTTTGGTGCACTTCACAAAATAGATGGCATCACGAGGCATGAAAATTATGTGGATATATTGAAGCAACATCTCAAGACATCAGTCAGGAAGTTAAAGCTTGGTTGCAAATGGGTCTTCCAAATGGACAATGACTCCAAGCATACTTTCAAAGTTGTGGCAAAATGGCTTAAGGACAACAAAGTCAAGGTATTGGAGTGGCCATTACAAAGCCCTGACCTCAAACATATAGAAAATTTGTGTGCAGAACTGAAAAAGCATATGCGAGCAAGGAGGCCTACAAACCTGACTCAGTTGCACCAGCTCTGTCAGGAGGAATGGGCCAAAATTCACCCAACTTATTGTGGGAAGCTTGTGGAAGGCTACCCAAAATGTTTGACCCAAGTTAAACAATTTAAAGGCAATGCTACCAAATACTAATTGAGTGTATGTAAACTTCTGACCCTCTGGGAATGTGATGAAAGAAATAAAAGCTGAAATAAATCATTCTCTCAACTATTATTCTGACATTTAACATTCTTAAAATAAAGTGTTGATCCTAACTGACCTAAGACAGGGAATTTTTACTAGGATTAAATGTCAGGAATTGTGAAAAAAGTTGAAATGAGTTTAAATGTATTTGGCTAAGATGTATGTAAACTTACGACTTCAACTGTATATGTATATGTATTTATATGTGTGTGTATGTGTGTATATTGTGAGAGAAATATTACATGTTTACCTGATTTGTTTGGTATTAATAGTTAACAATTAATCTTTAACAAATAGTTACACATTTCCGTTCTACTAATTGTCACGAGAATTTTCAATCCCAATGATGATAACTAACAATTATTTAACCTTTGACCAATCCCCGAGGTTTGTAAGACGCTGGGTTTAATAATAATTAGGCAAAGACTCAGCTTCTGCAAAAGGTCCATAAACATTCTAAAGTAAAAAAATGCAAAGACATGTCTTTTTATAACTCTCACCCCCACCTAACTCTCACCCCCACCTTCTTCCATGCACACACAGACACACAAACAGTAGGTGGGATGTATCTTTCCCCACAGTCCTCATTCCTCGTTTATCACTACCAGGCTGGCAGTTCTATCCTCCCGAGATTAGAGGGACCTTGACAGGACTCCCTTTCCTGTCGTAAGTTTCTTAGAGTTCCAACCAGGTCAGGTCATGAATAGTTTAATTGTCCTCTGTATTTTCTTAGTCACACACTTCTCACCCTTAACTTGTCTCAACCAAACCTTATTGGACTTTAGTCTAATCACATTTATTCATTTTACTTTACATCGTCTAATAATTACGTTTCAGGGTGTAATTCTTTAGTCATTACCTTAAACATATAAATTCCCTTATCACTAATGCTGTGTTTTTATGTTTATGGTCTCCACTCCAGCTCCCTGCAGCTAATCTGGGCATATGGTCAAGGGCATAGTTTTTTTTTTAGGAGTAAAACAATCCCTCGAAATGTTAGATGATAAGATCCTGATGGTATTGTCATAATAAATAGGAGGTTGTGATTGTACTATCCTGAAGTAAGACATTTTTTGGAATCCTACATGGTATTGCCGTGATGCATTATAATACCATAGGTTAGTACTGTAAGATGTAAATGTATGAGTTGAGTTATCCCACCAACTAACCCTGAGATAGAAATGAGAAAATATTCCTGCAGGTTATAAAAAATATTGTAGAAAAACAAGTAATTGATTAAGTATGTTTTGGGAACAGTACTGCGTGAATTGTGATATGAGAGTTGTGTGAGTGTGGAAATAATAATAATATACAACATTGCACACGCAGACGTAGACGTACATAAGGGGTGTAAAAAGTATTCTGAAAGGTTCAGAGTGGTCCTTTTATGGATAATTTAATAAAGATAAGGTTTTGCATTAAATGTGTCTAGAGGGTCTGGAAAACTGCTTTCAGAAAATGGTTTGCTGGAGTAGACAACTGAGAATGGGGTCGAATTTGAATCATGGACTGAATATATGCTTGTCAACAATTGCAAGTGTTTGTTTTATTACCTGTAGCCTAATCAGAAGAGACGGTTACCTAAATCTATTGAATTCTAATAATAGCGGATAGGCAATTGCAATAGAGCTGTGACCATGATCATGATAAAACAAGGCTGCAGTAACAATTAGTTGAAGTTGTGGGCAGTAAGAGGCTGTAGTATTGTGCCCACCGAAATGTGTCTTTTCCTTAAGAATTCGCTGATGTATTTTATATATTTGGTGCATTATAGGTTAAAACTTCTATGGGCTAGGTGGGACGCAAACGTCCCTAGTCAACAGCCAGTGGAATCGCATCGGCGCGAAATACAAATACCTCAAAAATGCTATAACTTCAATTTCTCAAACATATGACTATTTTACACCATTTTAAAGACAAGACTCTCGTTAATCTAACCACATTGTCCGATTTCAAAAAGGCTTTACAGTGAAAGCAAAACATTAGATTATGTCAGGAGAGTACCCTGCCAAAAATAATCACACAGCCATTTTCAAAGCAAGCTAGCATATAATGTCACAAAAACCAAAACCACAGCTAAATGCAGCACTAACCTTTGATGATCTTCATCAGATGACACTCCTAGGACATTATGTTATACAATACATGCATGTTTTGTTCAATCAAGTTCATATTTATATCAAAAACCAGCTTTTTACATTAGCATGTGACGTTCAGAACTAGCATACCCACCGAAAACTTCAGGTGAATTTACTAAATTACTCATGATAAACGTTGACAAAAAACATAACAATTATTTTAAGAATTATAGATACAGAACTCCTTTATGCAATCGCGGTGTCCGATTTTAAAATAGCTTTTCGGTGAAAGCACATTTTGCAATATTCTGAGTAGATAGCCCGGCCATCACGGCTAGCTATTTTGACACCCACCAAGTTTGGCACTCACCAAACTCAGATTTACTATAAGAAAAATTTGATTACCTTTGCTGTTCTTCGTCAGAATGCACTCCCAGGACTTCTACTTCAACAACAAATGTTGTTTTGGTTCGAAATAATCCATAGTTATATCCAAATACCTCCGTTTTGTTCGTGCGTTCAAGTCACTATCCAAAGGGTGACGCGCCGGCGCGTTTCGTGACAAAAAAATTCAAAATATTCCATTACCGTACTTCGAAGCATGTCAAACGCTGTTTAAAATCAATTTTAATGCAATTTTTCTCATAAAATAGCGATAATATTCCAACCGGGCGATGACGTATTCGTTCAAAGAGAAAAAGAAAAACATGGAGTCGTCACATGAACGCGCGCTCCAGTGTCATTGTCATCAGAAGGACCACTCTCCAAAACCCCTGCTGTTTTTCGCCCAGAGACTGCAGAGCTATCATTCCACGTTCTGGCGCCTTCCTAGAGCCAATGAAAGCCTTAGAAAATGTCACGTTACAGCACAGAGGCTGTATTTTCGATAGAGAGGCTAAAGAAGGACAAGAAATGGTCAGACAGGGCACTTCCCGTATAGAATCTTCTCAGGTTTTGGCCTGCCATAGGAGTTCTGTTATATTCACAGACACCATTCAAACAGTTTTAGAAACTTTAGAGTGTTTTCTATCCACATCTACTAATTATATGCATGAAAATACTGCCCCCTATCCCAAACAGGTTTTAATGCAGGGAAACTTAAATCAGTTCTACCAAATTTCTATACAACATGTTAAATGTGCAACCAGAGGGAAAACAATTCTAGATCACCTGTATTCCACACACAGAGACGCGTACAAAGCTCCCCTCGCCCTCCATTTGGTAAGTCCGACCACAACTCTATCCTCCTGATTCCTGCTTACAAGCAAAAATTCAAGCAGGAAGCACCAGTGACTCGGTCTATAAAAAAGTGGTGAGATGAAGGAGATGCTAAACTACAGGACTGTTTTGCTATCACAGACTGGAACATGTTCCGGGATTCTTCCGATGGCATTGAGGAGTACACCACATCAGTGACTGGCTTTATCAATAAGTGCATCGAGGACGTCGTCCTCACAGTGACTGTAAGTACATACCCCAACCAGAAGCCATGGATTACAGGCAACATTCGCACTGTGCTAAAAGGTAGAGCTGTCGCTTTCAAGGTGCGGGACTCTAACCCGGAAGCTTACAAGAAATCCTGCTATGCCCTGCGACGAATCATCAAACAGGCAAGTGTCAATACAGGGCTAAGATTGAATCATACTACACCGGCTCTGATGCTAATCTCATGTGGCAGGGCTTGCAAACTATTACAGACTACAAAGCCACGAGCACAGCCACGAGCTGCCCAGTGACATGAGCCTACCAGACGAGCTAAATCACTTCTATGCACGCTTCGAGGCAAGCAACACTGAGGCATGCATGACAGCATCAGCTGTTCCGGATGACTGTGTGATCACGCTCTCCGTAGCCGACGTGAGTAAGACGCTAGCGTCCCACCCGCGGGACACACTATTCAACAGCCAGTGAAATAGCAGGGCGCCAAATTCAAAACAACAAAAATCTTATAATTCAAATTTCTCAAACATATAACTATTTTACAGCATTTTAAAGATGAACTTCTCGTTAATCCAACCACATTGTCCGATTTCAAAAAGGCTTTACAGCGAAAGCATAGCATTAGATTATGTTAGGGCAGCACCTAGACAAGAAAAACCACACAGCCATTTTCCAAGCAAGGAGAGGCGTCACAAAAACCAGAAATACAGCTAAAATGAATCACTAACCTTTGATGATCTTCATCAGATGGCACTCATAGGACTTCATGTTACACAATACATGTATGTTTTGCTCGATAAAGTTCATATTTATATTCAAAAACCCCATTTTACATTGTCGTGTAATGTTCAGAAATGTTTTGCCTCCCAAAACTTCCGGTGAATGAGCACATCAATTTACAGAAATACTCATCATAAACGTTGATAAAATATTAAACTGTTATTCAAAGAATTATAGATACACTTCTCCTTAATGCAACCGCTGTGTCAGATTTCAAAATTTACAGCGAAAGCACACTGCAATAATCTGAGTACAGCGCTCAGAGACGAAAGCAAACCCGCCATTTTGTGGAGTCAAAACTCAGAAATAACATTATAAATATTCACTTACCTTTGATGTTCGTCGGAATGCACTCCCAGGAATCGCAGTTCCCCAATAAATGTTAATTTGTTTCGATAAAGTCCATATATATGTCCAAATACCTCCTTTTTGTTCGCACGTTCGGTAGAGTACTCCAAATGCACTACGCTCGCGCAGTTAAGTTCAGACGAAAAGTCAAAAAGTTATATTACAGTTTGTAGAAACATGTCAAACGATGTATAGAATCAATCTTTAGGATGTTTTTATCATAAATCTTCCATAATATTCCAACCGGACGATTCCTTTGTCTTCAAAAAAGAAAAGAAAACTCTCACGGGAGCGTGCGCCACTGAGCTCATGTCATTTTCTCAGTCATCTGACTCCAGGACCTCTTATTCTCTTCCCATTCAAAGTAGAAGCATGAAACAACATTCTAAAGACTGGTGACATCTAGTGGAAGCCTTAGGAAGTGCAAAATGAACCCTAAGTCTCTGTATACTGGATAGGGAATCACTTGAAAAACTACAAACCTCAGATTTCCACACTTCCTGGTTGGATTTATCTCAGGTTTTTGCCTGCCATATGAGTTCTGTTATACTCACAGACATCATTCAAACAGTTTTAGAAACTTCAGAGTGTTTGATGTGCACATTCACCGGACATTTTGGTGGGAATACATTTTCTGAACATCACGCGCCAATGTAAAATGCTGTTTTTGGATATAAATATGAACTTTATCGAACAGAACATACATGTATTGTGTAACATAATGTCCTAGGAGTGTCATCTGATGAAGATCGTCAAAGGTTAGTGCTTCATTTAGCTGTGTTTTGGGTTTATTGACACATGTCCTTGCTTGGAAAATGGCTGTGTGATTATTTTTGTCTATGTACTCTCCTAACATAATCTAATGTTTTGCTTTCGCTGTAAAGCCTTTTTGAAATCGGAGAATGTGGTTAGATTAACGAGAAGTTTATCTTTAAAATGGTGTAAAATAGTTGTATGTTTGAGAAAGTTGAATTATGACATTTTGTTGTTTTTTGAATTTTCCGCCCTGATATTTCACTGGCTGTGTCCTGCTAGCGTCCCACATAGCCCATAGAAGTTAAATAAGCATGCCCCTATAAAATGTAGAATGTAGAACTAAGAACAGATATAGCCCTTGGTTCACTCCAGACGCTGGCGTCCCAGCTAGCCCATAGAAGTTAACCATATCTACATGTACATACTACCTCAATCAGCCTGACTAACCGGTGTCTGTATGTAGCCTCGCTACTTTTATAACCTTGCTACTGTATATAGCCTGTCTTTTTACTGTTGTTTTATTTCTTTACTTACTTATTGTTCACTTAATACCTTTTTTGCGCTATTGGTTAGAGCCTGTAAGTAAGCATTTCACTATAAGGTCTACACCTGTTGTATTCGGCGCACGTGACAAATAAACTTTGATTTGATTTGTGAACAATTTAGAAAAAGAATGCATTGAGATACCGATCTTTCGTTACCATGCCACTCGTGACAGGAAAACAGGGATGGGGGGGGGGGGCGGAAATGACATATTATTAACAACAATGAAAGGTCCCGTTTATAAATATACATTCTAACCGTGATGTTCCAGGTTGAGAAGCTTGAATTCGAGGGATAGACTCAAAGCAAAGCACTAAGGACTGTCATTCTAAATTTGGGTTGGATCGTTTATAATTTTTTTTAGTTATGATTCAGATAGAGAGAGTTGCTCTCAAACGGTGAGGGGTGGGGGCACTGCTCAAATTTATTAGACCTAGGGAGGCTCTAGAAACCTTATCTTTAAGTGTCCTCCGACAGGGAGGTTGTTAGAGAACTCACTGGATGATAGTTTGGGTCAACCATGAAGGTTTTTTCTTTTTTCTTTTCTTTTACCATGTCATCCGATTTTAATTTTAAATCACACCAATACACAAAGATTGCTTTATGATACGGTACAATTATTTGCATACAAGGCTCATAGTCTGTGTCTTGCGTTAACACCCAAGGATGAAAATGAAGGACACGGGCATGGAGACCAGCATCACATGGGCATAGAACATAACGGATGGACGGTTCTGTCCCCAGTCTTAGTTGCTTCAAGAGTGGTGTGAAATTATTAAACATGTACAGTGGGGCAAAAAAGTATTTAGTCAGCCACCAATTGTGCAAGTTCTCTCACTTAAAAAGATGAGAGAGGCCTGTAATTTTGATCATAGGTACATGTCAACTATGACAGACAAAATAAGAAAAAAAATCCAGAAAATCACATTGTAGGATTTTTTATGAATTTATTTACAAATTATGGTGGAAAATAAGTATTTGGTCACCTACAAACAAGCAAGATTTCTGGCTCTCACAGACCTGTAACTTCTTCTTTAAGAGGCTCCTCTGTCCTCCACTCGTTACCTGTATTAATGGCACCTGTTTGAACTTGTTATCAGTATAAAAGACACCTGTCCACAACCTCAAACAGTCACACTCCAAACTCCACTATGGCCAAGACCAAAGAGCTGTCAAAGGACACCAGAAACAAAATTGTAGACCTGTACCAGGCTGGGAAGACTGAATCTGCAATAGGTAAGCAGCTTGGTTTGAAGAAATCAACTGTGGGAGCAATTATTAGGAAATGGAAGACATACAAGACCACTGATAATCTCCCTCGATCTGGGAGATCAAGATCTCACCCCGTGGGGTCAAAATGATCACAAGAACGGTGAGCAAAAATCCCAGAACCACACGGGGGGACCTAGTGAATGACCTGCAGAGAGCTGGGACCAAAGTAACAAAGCCTACCATCAGTAACACACTACGCCGCCAGGGACTCAAATCCTGCAGTGCCAGACGTGTCCCCCTGCTTAAGCCAGTACATGTCCAGGCCCATCTGAAGTTTGCTAGAGAGCATTTGGATGATCCAGAAGAGGATTGGGAGAATGTTATATGGTCAGATGAAACCAAAATATAACTTTTTGGTAAAAACTCAACTCGTCGTGTTTGGAGGACAAAGAATGCTGAGTTGCATCCAAAGAACACCATACCTACTGTGAAGCATGGGGTGGAAACATCATGCTTTGGGGCTGTTTTTCTGCAAAGGGACCAGGACGACTGATCCGTGTAAAGGAAAGAATGAATGGGGCCATGTATCGTGAGATTTTGAGTGAAAACCTCCTTCCATCAGTAAGGGCATTGAAGATGAAACGTGGCTGGGTCTTTCAGCATGACAATGATCCTAAACACACCGCCCGGGCAACGAAGGAGTGGCTTCGTAAGAAGCATTTCAAGGTCCTGGAGTGGCCTAGCCAGTCTCCAGATCTCAACCCCATAGAAAATCTTTGGAGGGAGTTGAAAGTCCGTGTTGCCCAGCGACAGCCCCAAAACATCACTGCTCTAGAGGAGATCTGCATGGAGGAATGGGCCAAAATACCAGCAACAGTGTGTGAAAACCTTGTGAAGACTTACAGAAAACGTTTGACCTGTGTCATTGCCAATAAAGGGTATATAACAAAGTATTGAGATAACCTTTTGTTATTGACCAAATACTTATTTTCCACCATAATTTGCAAATAAGTTAATTAAAAATCCTACAATGTGATTTTCAGGATTGTTTTTTCTCATTTTGTCTGTCATAGTTGAAGTGTACTTATGATGAAAATTACAGGCCTCTCTCATCTTTTTAAGTGGGAGAACTTGCACAATTGGTGGCTGACTAAATACTTTTTTGCCCCACTGTATTTTCTCTTTTCCCTGTTTAAGTCAATGTTTTTAGGTTTTGTGGAACATAAGAGAGATCAGTGTTCCAGAGAAGGGACTGATGTATATTGACTAATTGATTTGAGAATGTTTTAGTATGTTTATAACTTTAGCAGTGCGTTATAAGAGTGACTATTGTGTTATGGGTTAGATAGAATGATATATTTGCAAATGTATCTGTAACAGGAGGTGAGGTACACATGAGGCCTGTGTTTGAGACAGAATGTTTACATCAGACTGTTAAGTGGGATGGAATGTGACTGGGGTGGAGATCTGTGGGGAATCATAAATTAAGGTTGTGGTGATAGTCTCTGGGAATGACACAGCTCTATCTATATTGTTACAGGAAATAGCTTGTAGGAGAGGGAGGACAGTTAACTGCACAATATAGAGACTATTACACATATCCAGATCATGGTGAAAGTAGCAGATATATACAGTAGTTGGCATTTCAGACACTATTGTCAACTTTCAAGAAAACTGTGACTCAGAGGTTGGATATTATTCCAACATCACTAATCTCTTTCCACACAGTAGTTATTCTCCCGGCTGTCGCTGTAGGGACAGTAATTGAAGGAGGCTATAGTCAGTAGTAGCAGGGGTTACTTTAGTAGCATTGTTGGGAACTAATTTTATGAGGACTCATGTCACATGGCTTGGTAGCTGGTAACTGGAAGAACGATAGGAGTACCGGGGGCTGTTATTCACGTCAGAAATTAGTGATCTAGCTGTAATGGGAGAGTATGTTGTCAGGAAATGACCCATGCGTTGCAGTGTGTATATTCCCAGGTGGAAGTGGCACATGAAGAGCAGGAGATAACCGAGGGCACGGGCTGAATTCTGGAGATTGAGTGTACATCAAGATACACCAGGCGGGGGTGTTGGGACAGCGTTGGTCTGGTCCACACACAGTACTCCTTACAGCACCTGCAGTGGTAAAGATCGTCATGTCTCTCATCAGTGGGTTCACACTTCTCACGTGAAGTGAGATCCAGCTGCATAACGTGTGAGCTTGAAGTCACCATGACAGAGGAAGCAGAGCTAAAGAGAGAGAGAGAGAGTAGATTCACCTATAGACATGCAAATGATTGGGTCTGGGAGCTACTTTAACCGCTATTGTTAGGTTGGGTTAGTTGCTTTATTTGTTAATGCATCAGATGAAAGGATAGATGTTAGGGTAATTGTACTCTGGACAATATTCTGATGTGAAAGCATATACAGTGCTGAGTTACCTCAAGAGGATGTAGCGCCGATTAGGGATACTATCAGGTGGAAGAAGGAGATGGAGAGGAAAGTCAGAATGACATGGCTTGGGAACCCCTCTTGGATCCTGTGGTCTGACGGGGAAGACTGGGTGAAAGCATGAGGAGGCTTTTTAGGGCTTTCATTTTTGTCAAACTCAGCAGAAAAGTATCCTGAAGGCATAGTCAGGCAAAGAGAGAGTGGGAATTGTCATATTATCAAACTTTGGGTTTACATGCATATATAATTGTGCATATCTTAACACGTTATTAATGCTGTTGTGTCTTGTGTTTCTTTTTGCTTTTCAAGTCTTGTGCTATCACTCTCTTAGGCACCAGAACGAGAACGTTGAACTGGAAGAAGTAAACAGATCCATTGGACACGTTATTATCAGTGTTCTATGAGAAATGGAAATAAGAGTGTGCATAGTGTGACTATAGAACAGAGGCCATACGTCTCTGAGTTTGTAAACCTCAATGTTAATCATGTTTTATCTTTTATTCATGTTTTGTTATCATTGCTTGTTCATTTTATAAGTCATTTCCAAGTTTATGTAAGTTGAACAGTAGGAAGCTATTGTTCCGGAGGAGACTGTTGGGTTCTGAGAATATGAAATATACTTATTCATGTCACTGAGGGAGAGAGGGTAATGTATAATGTTTACATTATGTAAGGATATGCTATTGTTAGCCATCAGGGATCCTATGGGAGGGATCCTCTGGGAGGAGAAGACAGCATGACAGCTTTGAGTTGGGGGGAGTGAGTACTTTGGGGCAGAGGTCAAGTCAGATGAAGTGAGGAAGAACAGATATCACTAAGGTTCTGTCTAGCAACAGAGATGCATTGGCTGTTCAGATGTGTAGGAGGAGACTCAGAATTGGAGAAAGGGTTTAATATCAGTGCTTGTGTGATGCAAATCAATTTCTAACATTTTTGACATGCGTTTTTCTGGATGTTTTTGTTGTTATTCTGTCTCACTGTTCAAATAAACCTACCATTAAAATTATAGACTGATAATTTCTTTGTCAGTGGGCAAACGTACAAAATCAGCAGGGGATCAAATACCTTTTTCCCTCACTGTATAGCAGGTTTATGTGAGACACAGGGCGAGACACAGATGCAGACACCGGAGGCAGATGGTTTGAGTCTCTGATATTTATTGAAAAACAAGGGGCAGGCAAGAGGCAGGTTGAGGACAGGCAGAAATTCATAAACCAGGTCAGAGTCCAGAAGGTACAGGGCGACAGGCAGGCTTGAGGGCAGGCTGAATGGTCAGGCAGGCGGGTACAGTGTCAGGGCAGGCAAAGGGTCAGAACCGGGAGGACTAGAAAAACAGAAACTACGAAAAAGAGGAGCATGGAAAAACACACTGCTTGGCTTGGCTTGACTTGACAAGACAAACTGGCAACAGACAGATAGGACACTGGTATAAATACACAGGGAATAATGGGAACAAATGGGAGACACCTGGTGGGGGGTGGAGACAAGCACAAGACAGGTGAAACAGATCAGGGTGTGACACCGAGAGCCACTACCTGGATTTGTCCAACAAGATATGCTAATTAGTGTTCCTACAGATGGCGCTATAGGGATGGAAATAGTTATTTCTACCATGCTGATCAATGGGAGTATGCTCAGTATCAACATTATGAAAAATGTACTCTGACTTAGAAATATTTATGATATTTTTAATGTCTTTTGAAACTTTGTAATTTTTTTTTAAATTGAGAGAAATCTGAAAATGGGGGAAATGTGAGAGAAAAATTACATATTTATGTCAGGAGAGGTGTATGGAGGCAAAGTCAAATGCAGGAGAGCGGAGTATAAATAACAGGCACACTTTAATACCGGTAATAATATGATACAGCACATAACAAAACAAGTGCCAAAATACGATCAAAAACAAAGTTGCAACGCCTGGAATAATACAAGTAACAAATACCACCCTCAACAATAAACAATTACACACAAAGACATGGAGGGGAACAGAGGACTAAACACATGCAGTTGATTATGGAATGAAAACCAGGTGTGTATGAAACCAGACAAAACAAATGGAATAATGAGAAATGGAGCGGCGATGGCTAGAAAGCCGGTGACGTCGACCGCCGAACGTCGCCCGAACCAGGAGAGGAGCCGACTTCGGCGGAAGTCGTGACAATTTACCAGATTTTTAAATAATTAATAGTTAACAATTAATACTTAACAAATAGTAAAACATTTCTGTTCTACTAATGCTGTGTTTTTATGGTCTCCACACTAGCTCCCTGCAGCTAATCTGGGCGTATGATCAAGGACATGGGATTTACTAGAGATAGTTTAGGAGTAGAACAATCCCTCATTGTTTCTAATCATTCTTGTGTCGTGTCTTTGGCATCATTAAAACGGAAGACATGTTTATCAAATAACTCTCTGTAATTATTATTACGCTATTAAACTGATTAATCATGTAACTGTAATTAACTAGAAGGTCGGGGCACCAAGGAAAATATTCAGATTACAAAGTTATAATTTTCCTAATATAACTTTCAGATATTATAATATCTGATCGATTAGCCTCCTTTAATGATGTGTTAGTTTACCTCACGTCAATCTCATTCCAAACGTCGTAAATTGTTGGTTATCTGCACGAACCCAGTCTTCACTATGAGTCATCCATACATCAATTGTCTTTAAAATCATTTATTAACTAATCTAAGTAATTCACAGAAATGCATAGACAAACAGATATGGTTGCAAGGAAATGATAGGAGAATGTGCCCTTGTGGGCTAAACTGGCATGGCGGCTTGTTTCACAAAGAAAGGGGGTTGGGCTTGAATGAAAGAGTGGGAAGACTGAGGAACGAAGAAAGCAGCTATGCCATTGTAAATACAATATCGTATGCATTCTAAATTACCGGCCATTTGGAAAAGGAAAATGCAATAAATATTTACTCTGAGCTGAGCTTCGGTAGGTTGGTCGTAGATGCTGGCCGTGTTGGCCAACAGAGATCTTCCAGTCCTCGGAAGAATGTCACTGGTGGTAAAATGGATCCGTCGTCCGTCCTTTCCTAGCCCACGTCTACAGCTGCCGCTGCTAACTCAACGGCTAGGAAGTATCATTTCTGTAGTGAATAAGGGTTCAAAGTTCATACCATTTGCAACCAAAGCTCACGCCGAGGTTGGCTTAGATCTGTACTTGACATGTGTGTCCTTTTAACGCAGAGGCTGCAGACCTCACGTACCCGGAACAGACAGATTCAATTTTCGTCACTGACTTATATAGTGGCGAGGGGAGAAGGGTGTGTTTCATCATTTATAACCCCTGTCTCTTCACAGGGGCGGGCCACTGATTGGTCAGGGCTCTTTCCTTATGAAAACCCAATTCTCTCATTTGGAAGCTAAAATTACATTTAAACTCCTAAAAAACAGTTTCAATATCAAACATTTAAATTGCACAACATCTCCATGTGAATCTGATAACTAGAATGTGTAGACTTTCCAAGGTACAGTTTATGTCGTCCTGTCTCAGATGACAACCGAACTGACATCCATACTCATTAAGTTCCAACGCATATTTCCAACTGGTTCTGTTACCGAAATATGGTTCCTTTCCCCCAACTTGTTTGATGTTCCCAGACTCTCTATATTTAACAAAGGCTATTCAAAAGTCCTTCAGTAGGGTCAGAGAGAGAGGGGAAGGGAGAAAGGTGTTTATGGGGGGGTCACAAACCTTACCCACAGGCCAACGTCATGACACTTGTATTTGGGAAACTAATCGGGTTGGTGGTTAAAACAACACCAGGTACACGAGATGAACCACGAGATTAACCCAAAAATGGCTTATGATCCCCCCCGATCTGCATTAGAGGGGTGCAACCAGCCATGACAAAACATTTTAGTGTCAGCTATATTAGAACCACGATTCCTCTGTAAAGGTTAGGCTCTCGGTCCAACACTCAAGAGTGTTGGGTCGACCAGTCTCATTATTGCAATAATTAATCAATGTTAAATAAAGATTGATTGTTTGAATAATTGTCCAAATCTCTCTCAGTATACATGAATTTCCAATATACAGTACCAGTCAAAGCTTTAGACCCACCTACTCATTCAAGGGTTTTTCTTTATTTTACTATTTTCTACATTGTAGAATAATAGTGAAGACATCAAAACTCTTAAATAACACATATGGAATCATGTAGTAACTGAAAAAGTGTTAAACAAATCAAAATATATTTTATATTTGAGATTCTTCAAAGTAGCCACCCTTTGCTTTGAGGACAGCTTTGCAAACTCATGGCATTCTCTCAACCAGCTTCATGAGGAATGCTTTTCCAACAGTCTTGAAAAAGTTCCCACATATGCTGAGCACTTGTTGGCTGCTTTTTCTTCACTCTGCGGTCCAACTCATCCCAACCCATCTCAATTAGGTTGAGGTCGTAAAGGACTTAGTAGTTGTCAGTAAATAATTGTGTCTGTCATTTGAAGCGTCGGCCCTCATCGCTTGTGTGCAATGGTAACTTTCAACATAAACTAAAACTCTCCAAGAAGGGCAATATAGAGTACCAGTCAAAAGTTTGGACACACTTACTCATTCAAGGGTTTTTCTTTATTTTTATTATTTTCTATATTGTAGAAAAATAGTGAAAACATGAATAAACACGTAAAAAGAAGTGTTGAATCAAAATATATTTGAGATTCTTCAAAGTAGCCACCCTTTGCTTTGAGGACAGCTTTGCAAACTCATGGCATTCTCTCAACCAGCTTAATGAGGAATGCTTTTCCAACAGTCTTGAAGGAGTTCCCACATATGCTGAGCACTTGTTGGCTGCTTTTCCTTCACTCTGCGGTCCAACTCATCCCAACCCATCTCAATTAGGTTGAGGTCGGGTGATTGTGGAAGCCAGGTCATCTGATGCAGCACTCCATCACTTTCCTTCTTGGTCAAATAGCCCTTACACAGCCTGGAAGTATGTTTTGGGTCATTGTCCTGTTGAAAAACAAATGATAGTCTCACTAAGAGCAAAACAGATGGGATGGCGTATCGCTGCAGAAAGCTGTGGTAGCCACACTGGTTAAGTGTGCCTTGAATTCTAAATAAATCACAGACAGTGTCACCAGCAAAGCACCCCCACACCATCACACCTCCTTCTCCATGCTTCACAGTGGGAACCACACATGCGGAGATCATCCGTTCACCTACTCTGCGTCTCACAAACACATGGCAGTTTGAACCATAAATCGCAAATTTGGACAGATTTCCACCAATCTAATGTCCATTACTCGTGTTTCTTGGCAAGTCTCTTATTATTATTGGTGTCCTTTAGTAGTGGTTTCTTTGCAGCATTTCGACCATGAAGGCCTGATTTACGCAGTCTCCTCTGAACAGTTGATGTTGAGATGTGTCTGAACTTGAACTTTGTGAAGCATTTATTTGGGCTGCAATCTGAGGTGCAATTAACTTTGATTAATTTATGCTCTGCAGCAGAGGTAACTCTGCGTCTTCCTTTCCTGTGGCGGTCCTCATGAGAGCCAGTTTCATCATAGTGCTTGATGGTTTTTGCAACTGCACTCCAAGAAACTTTCAAAGTTCTTGACATTTTCCGAATTGACTGACCCTCATGTCTTAAACTAATGATGGACTGTCGTTTCTCTTTGCTTATTTGAGCTGTTCTTGCCGTAATATGGACCTGGTCTTTTACCAATTATGGCAATTATATATTCTGTATACCACCCCTACCTTGTCACAACACAACTGATTGGCTCAAAAGTATTAAGAAGTAAAGAAATTCCACAAATGAACTTTTTGTTGAATAATATGTACATGTAGGAGGTATTAAAGTGACTATGCATAGATAATAACAGAGAGTAGCAGCAGTGTAAAAGGGGGGGAATGCAAATAGTTTGGGTAGCCATTTGATTAGATGTTCAGGAGTCTTATGGCTTGGGGGTAGAAGCTGTCTTTTGGACCTAGACTTGGCACTCCGGTACCGCTTGCCGTGCGGGAGAAGAGAGAACTGTCTATGACTAGGGTGGCTGGAGTCTTTGACAATTCTTATGGCCTTCTTCTGACACCTCCTGGTATAGAGGTCCTGGATGGCAGGAAGCTTGGCCCCAGTGATGTACTGGGGCGTAAGCACTTACCCTTTGTAGTGCCTTGCGGTCAGAGGCCGGGCAGTTGCCAAACCAGGCAGTGATGCAATCCGTCAGGATGCTCTCGATGGTGCAGCTGTAGAACCTTTTGAGGATCTGAGGACCCATGCCAAATTTTTTCAGTCTCCTGAGGGGGAATGGTTTTTGTTGTGCCCTCTTCACGAACACTGGTCACTTTAATAATATTTCAATCACCAGACTCGAGGTTTTGGAGCTGTAGCCCCAAATGATTTTGTTTCAGCCCTGAGTCTTTTGACCTGCTGGGATGGTGTAAAACAAGCTACTGTAAGCTACACTGAATTACACACTGCAACGAATACTCCAGACATGAGCCCTGGCCTGCCCTGCCTTTTTAGTGCTGCCTAAAATCAGCATTTCTGTGTACGGTGGAGCAAAATACAGAGAGATCCTTAATGAAAACCTGCTTCAGAGTGTTCAGGTCCTCAGACTGGGGTGAAGGTTCACCTTCCAACAGTACAATGACCCTAAGCACACACCCAAGACACTGCAGCAGTGGCTTCGGGACAAGTCTCTGAATGTCCTTGAGTGGCCCAGCCAGAGCCCAGACTTGAACCTGATCTAAAATCTCTAGAGAGACCTGAAAATAGCTATGCAGCAACACTCCTCATCCAACCTGACAGGGCTTGAGAGGATCTGGAGAGAAGAATGGGAGAAACTCCCCAAATACAGGTGTGCCAGGCTTGTAGCATCATACCAAAGAAGACTCGAGGCTGTAATCGCTGCCAAAGTAATTATATTACACTAGATGTATGTTCTTGAACCAAGGTGTAGAAATGAAACACCACGTAGAATAAACATGTTTAACCATTTATTAAATAATGAATAATGCAAGTTTATGCAATATAGGCTCTGCTCCTTCAGGGTAGCTCACTGCCCAAGTAAAGTGTCAATATATAAAATTACCTACAAGCAGTGAGCACAGTAAACTATGCCAATCCCCTCAGCAGGATAACAGAACCTAACAGGTGAAGGCTGGGGTGGTGGTGGGAGCAAAATAAGAAAACACATACTAGCAGTAGAAGCAAGCGGCAGCAGGATGTGAGAGCAGAAGCGGTCAGCTTAAATAAACCGCCAATTAAGGTAAGTGATTGTTACTAGCATCGAATTGCGTTAGCTGAGGCGGGCACTCTGGTTCCCATTCTGAACTGGCAATCTTTGGGCAAAATTCGAATAGTGTTTTCAAACTTTTGGGGCAGCTTCAAGCTACTGAATCTGGCTGGTTAACAAGATGGCGATGTTTCAAAAAGGCCTATCTTGTGCATCACTATCAATAGCTATCACAAGTGAACAGGAAAAAAGGCTGGCTAGCTAACTGATTCTTACATGTACTACTAAAGTTAAAAAGCTTTGATTGGTGTAAACATGGGTGAGAGAGAGTTTCCTTCCACCATAGTTTTATATGATATGATTTATTTGACCATTTAAAAAACACAATAGAACCACGTGTATACAATGCAATTGAAAATCATCCAGGATAACACAAAAAAGTGTACAAACGTATTTCTATTGTGGTCCTCTTGTTAACAAAATATATGAGTCATCAATGAACGACAAATGAACGATGGGAAAATAATTGTGTCTCTAGTCAGCTTTGGATGTTTGGTAAGAAAAGTCAGTTTGCCTTGAGCAAAGGGTGCATCGACTGTATAGTAGGCCTACAGCCAGGGTGAAAGTCAATCTGTCAGACAGGGCAGAAGCTCTTCATCAGGGTCCCTCTCTTTCTCCGACATTCTCAGTTCCTCCATAGCACTCCTCCATAGATAGCTGATCCGTGCTACATGTGAGCTACACGCGACAACGAATTTTCCACTTTGACAAACGTGTTCAGGTATCACAGAAGAAACATGCTATACACCCGAAGAAAGGTCAGCTAATCCAACTGGCATTTGAGGGGGATCTTATAAGAAGATTTCGGGAGAATGGAATGATAGATTACTGAGGAAGTTTCACACAGCATCAAGGAAGCTGCAACTCATTTGAAAAGGTAAGATTGAAACAATCTAGCTGGGTTTAAAAAAAAAAATCTAAATCTTGCTTTAAAACCTCTTACATCTAGACGTTCCGCTAGCGGAACACCTGCTCCATTATCCAATGATGGGCGTGGCGCGAAATACAAACTCCTCTAAAATACAAAAACTTCCATTTTTCAAACATATGACTATTTCACAGCATTTTAAAGATAAGACTCTCCTTTATCTAACCACACTGTCCGATTTCAAAAAGGCTTTACAACGAAAGCAAAACATTAGATTATGTCAGCAGAGTACCAAGCCAGAAATAATCAGACACCCATTTTTCAAGCTAGCATATAATGTCACAAAAACCTAGAAGACAGCTAAATGCAACACTAACCTTTGATGATCTTCATCAGATGACAACCCTAGGACATTATGTTATACAATACATGCATGTTTTGTTCAATCAAGTTCATATTTATATCAAAAACCAGCTTTTTACATTAGCATGTGACGTTCAGAACTAGCATACCCCCCGCAAACTTCCGGGGAATTCGCTAACATTTTACTAAATTACTCTCGATAAACGTTCACAAAAAGCATAACAATTATTTTAAGAATTATAGATACAGACCTCCTCTATGCACTCGATATGTCCGATTTTAAAATAGCTTTTTGGTGAAAGCACATTTTGCAATATTCTAAGTACATAGCCCAGGCATCACGGGCTAGCTATTTAGACACCCGGCAAGTTTAGCACTCACCAATATCAGCTTTACTATTATAAAAGTTTGATTACCTTTTGTTGTCTTCGTCAGAATGCACTCCCAGGACTGCTACTTCAATAACAAATGTTGGTTTGGTCCAAAATAATCCATCGTTATATCCGAATAGCGGCGTTTTGTTCGTGCGTCCCAGACACTATCTGAAATGGTAAATCAGGGTGGCGCAATTCGTGACAAAAAAAATCGAAATATTCCATTACCGTACTTCGAAGCATGTCAACCGCTGTTTAAAATCCATTTTTATGCAATTTTTCTCGTAAAAAAGCGACAATATTCCGACCGGGAATCTCCTTTTAGCTAAACAGAGGAAAGAAAACAAAGCATTCGGTCGACGCGGGCATGCGCCTGAGTCTCACAGTACTGTAACCAGCCACTACCCAAACGCTACTTTGTTTCAGCCAGAGCCTGCAAAGCCACGATTCAGCTTTTTACCGCCTTCTGAGACCCTATGGCAGCCGTAGGAAGTGTCACGGGAGAGCTAAGATCCTCACTCTTCAATAAACAGAGACAAGAAGAACGACACCTTGTCAGACAGGCCACTTCCTGCCTGAAACCTTGTCAGGTTTTTGCCTGCCAAATTAGTTCTGTTATACTCACAGACACCATTCAAACAGTTTTAGAAACTTTAGGGTGTTTTCTATCCATATGTAATAAGTATATGCATATTCTAGTTACTGGGTAGGAGTGGTAACCAGATTACATCGGGCACGTTTTTTATCCAGCCGTGAAAATACTGCCCCCTAGCCATAACAGGCTAAGTGTGTAGGGCACTGTCCATTGTGCTGATAGAGCGCTGCGAGATTTCGTGCCATTCAACCTGTCACTTCTTGGTCTAAAGCATTTTTTTTACTCGTATGTTTACTGTGGTACAGCGTGATTTAAGCAGAATTCAATATAATTCCAATGCAAGAACCCAAATGATGCCCCTGCGTATGCATACATCTCGGTATGCTACATTCTATTATGGTTTTCTTGGTATGCCTATTGGTTTTCATTACTGTAAATGGAACAGTTCGTATTTGAAGCGTGTTTATGGTATACTGGCATTGCTAAATTGATTTTGTGGGTCGAATTTGATTGACAGAAGTGTATTGTCCATACAGGGTTGGAGAGTAACGGATTACATGTAAGCGATTGCAAAAACTGTAATCCGTTACATTACCAGCAAAAATATTATAATCAGATTAGATACTTTTGAAAAATGTGATTATTACCTCGAGGATTAATTTTAAATTCAGAAAGGATGCTTGCGAAAAAAAAACATCTTTGACACTTCTCTGTTTTCTCAATGACATTCAAACAGCTTTGAAAAATAGAGCAAGTTTAAATTTATTCAACATGAGCAAGTCTGACATTAAGTCAGAGACCACAATGATGACATACCAAATGTGTTTGATTGATCTAGGGAAAAGAGCAGGAATAGGCTTTTGTAGGCTACGGTCCAAGCTATGTCTTCCAATGGTGCAACTGCTGGTGGCATCCAAAGATGATCCAATTTGAATAAACGCTTGGAGGTAAGGATGACAGCAGTGGTGTAGTCAATGGCGATCATTATTGATATCAATTTAGCGCATTGACAGGAAAAGGGTTAGGCTTAGCTAAAATGAATAGAAGGTTAGGATAAATAACTTGGCAGGTTAGAAGAATTAAAGAGAATTAGTTTAACATTAGGAAAAGGGTTGGGTTTATGTAGAATGAGCAGCAGATTAGGAGAATGAGGTTAAGGCTAGGAAAAGTGTTCGGGTTAGCCTTAACTAAAATGCTACAGTTGTCAACAATTGACTGGTCATGCAGCCCAATCAGCCACGAAAAACTGTCTTGAGTGGCAACAAATCTGCCCAATTAGCTGATTCCTTTTCTTTACACCTACTTATGTTGATCCTCCCACTTCTAATTGACACACCCACTTTCAGACACACCCCATCATGTATGCAGTTACCCATGACTCGTCAGAATCACTTCTGCCTGTCTGTTCCCTTGACAACGCAAAATGTGTGATTCAAAAAAAGTGACGTCACCGCGTATTTCCCATGTTCCTTTGCGAATCCCAGTCAAGCGTTTGTTGGTGAAAACAGTCTCAGTCTGGGCTGGAGAATCAAGAATATATATATTTTTTCTCCACATAAATCTCGCCAGACAAACAATAATCTCCGATTCAGTGCATAACTGAGAGTCTTTCACGCCGCACGGTAGGTCAATTAGAAAAATGTTGGTGTGAGAAACAAGTTCGAACGTTTGGAGATTGATAGGTTGCTAACGTTAGCGCGGTACTAACGTTACTGGTCAGCGAAGGGAACAGCTATGTGATTTATGATTAGCATGGCTTTATCGTGTTAATTGTAGTTAGCTTTTTACAATCAGTGGCTTTAGTGTCGTCGAATAATTGTATTTTTTGACGGTGTTTGAAAGTGGCTTTCATATTGGCTCAAGTCTTTAACTATAATATGACTAGCTAGTTCAAGGTGCTATCCGGCATTCTTGAACTAGAGATCTAACATTAGTCTTTCTGCCAATTAAAATTGTAACATAGACCCTTGGACTTAGTTTAGAGAGAACAACATCAGTAAGCAATGCCAAAACAGGAGAAGATTTCTGCATTGTTGCCTAGATTCTTGATTTACTTTTTTTCATTTATAATGAAACACTTAGTAGAACTCTATTGAAGCACTTGCCTTGATTAACAAAATTGTGCTATGTGTTGCATTGCAAATGTACTGTTATATCTTATTAAATTGTTGATATTTTATTCATTCACATTATTAGACACTTTCTGATGATAAAATTAGAGTAAACCATAAAACACAGACTTTTGAAACATTTACAGAAAAAAACGGAATTTGGGAAAAAATAAAACGGATTTCATAAGGCCCTACATCACCACTCCAGCCGACGCTTGGCATTGCGCGTGGTGGTCTTAGGCTTGTGTGCAGCTGCTCTGCCATAGAAACCCACATCATGAAGCTCCCGACGAACAATTATTCTGCCAATCTCTATGGAGATTCCATGGCTGTGTGCTCGATTTTATACACCTGTCAGCAACAGGTGAGGCAGAAATAGCTGAATCCTCTAATTTGAAGGA